>NC_079197.1:6300959-6600959 GCF_029499605.1 Hyla sarda | reverse complement strand
AGATATGAGATAGATATGAGATAGATAGATATGAGATAGATAGATATGAGATAGATAGATAGATATGAGATAGATAGATATGAGATAGATAGATATGAGATAGATATGAGATAGATAGATATGAGATAGATAGATATGAGATAGATAGATATGAGATAGATATGAGATAGATAGATATGAGATAGATAGATATGAGATAGATAGATAAAAATAGATGAATCCTCAGAACACTTGATTCAATAAAAGGTGAAATTTATTCCATTTTCCAAAAAAGTGTCACCATAACATTTCTGACGGCTGACTTGGCCTTTCTCAAGCTCAGTACAAACTGTTTCACAACATATTTAGATGGATACTTATTAGGTATCAAGAAGTGCAATTAGTCAATCAATTATATATAAACAAAATATAAACCAAAGATCAAAAACATATTAGGTTTATCCAACCATTACCAACATATTCCATGTGCATATTATCCAGTCCTACATGAGGGCGATCCATGTATACACAGTCTGGAGTATATACAGGGACGTCCCCTGAGGCTGTGACTATATGATCGATCACGGCCCCGGGAACATCCAAAACAAAAGATCTTTCCGTGGGGTCGGATACTTCACTCACCGCGCTCCATGTGTCCCCGTATTTGTAAACAACACAGTTTGTACTGAGCTTGAGAAAGGCCAAGTCAGCCGTCAGAAACGTTATGGTGACACTTTTTTTGGAAAATTGAATAAATTTCACCTTTTATTGAATCAAGTGTCCTGCGGATTCATCTATTTTTGTATAACTATGGACCCCTGACCTAGGTCTGGCTCTGCGTGCACCTATCACCATCTCTTGGATTATTGGATGCGCTGCTTTCCTACTCTATATAGATAAATAGATAGATAGATAGATATGAAATAGATAGATATGAGATATATAGATAGATAGATAGATAGATATGAGATAGATATGAGATAGATATGAGATAGATAGATATGAGATAGATATGAGATAGATAGATATGAGATAGATATGAGATAGATAAGAGATAGATAGAGAGATAGATAAATAGATAGGAGATAGATAGATAGATAGATAGATATGAGATAGATAGATATTAGATAGATAGATAGAAGAAAGATAGATATGAGAGAGATAGATAGATATGAGATAGATATGAGATAGATAGATATGATATAGATAGATAGATATGAGATAGATAAATAGATAGATAGATAGATAGATAGATATGAAATAGATAGATATGAGATAGATAGATATGAGATATATAGATAGATAGATATGAAATAGATAGATATGAGATAGATAGATATGAAATAGATAGATATGAAATAGATAGATATGAGATAGATAGATAGATAGATAGATAGATATGAGATAGATAGATATGTGATAGATAGATAGATATATATGAGATAGATAGATATGAGATAGATAGATATGTGATAGATAGATATGAGATAGATAGATAGATAGATAGATATGAGATAGATAGATATGTGATAGATAGATAGATAGATAGATAGATATGAGATAGATAGATATGTGATAGATAGATAGATATGAGATAGATAGATATGAGATAGATAGATATGAGATAGATAGATATGTGATAGATAGATAGATAGATAGATATGAGATAGATATTGAGATAGATAGATATGTGATAGATATATATGAGATAGATAGATATGTGATAGATAGATATGAGATAGATAGATAGATATGAGATAGATAGATAGATATGAGATAGATAGATATGTGATAGATAGATAGATAGATAGATATATAGATAGATAGATATGTGATAGATAGATAGATAGATAAATATGAGATAGATATGAGATAGATAGATATGTGATAGATATGTGATAAATAGATAGATAGATAGATAGATATGAGATAGATAGATAGATATGAGAGAGAGATATATATGAGATAGAAAGATAGGAGATAGATATGAGATAGATAGATAGATAGATATGAGATAGATAGATATGAGATAGATAGATATGAGATAGATAGATATGAGATAGATAAGAGATAGATAGATAGATATGAGATAGATAGATATGAGATAGATAGATATGAGATAGATAAGAGATAGATAGATAGATATGAGATAGATAGATATGAGATAGATAGATATGAGATAGATAGATATGAGATAGATATGAGATAGATAGATAGATAGATAGATATGAGATAGATATGAGATAGATAGATAGATAGATAGATATGAGATAGATAGATATGAGATAGATAGATATGAGATAGATAGATAGATATGAGATAGATAGATAGATATGAGATAGATAGATATGAGATAGATAGATAGATAGATAGATAGATAGATAGATAGATAGATAGATGCGATCAGGATTATAATTCAATAATGAAAGTTTGGTTTATAGTTTTCTTTTGCCTTTTGTTCCGTTTTTATACTATAAAGCGATTACCTTACACTCCCCAATAAAAATGTTTTTGCCGACATCAGAAGTAAATCATTTGCTAACTTAGTAATTTTAAGAGGTTCACTGGCCGATCGTTACACAGAACCTCAAATACTTCCATGTTATGATGGATTTATAGTCCATTTGTATTGTTTACCCTTCAATAATCTGTAAAATGATCGCACATAAAATAATGTAGAAATCCTTTTACAAATATGATGACTCTATATATTTCATTTCTACATGAAAATACAAATTCCTTTAGTAATAAATTCCTCCTCCGTCCCAGCCTAAATCTATAAGTAACTGGCGCACATTGTCTTACTTTGGTTGGGTCCCAGGCTTCCTCTAGGAGAATGCGCATTACTTATCGGTCGTGTCCCTTTTATAGACCGTGATAATAAATCATTATATTCCCCACAATCCCCGGAGCCTTAATTATAACTTCAGAAAGGTAGAGAAAAACAATCAAAAATAACAAAACATTAATTATTTTGATGAACAAGTTACTGTGTTTTGTTTTTTTCATTCGCCGGGGTCACAGATGTTTCAGATCCTGCCCTGAAATAAACAACATTTTCGCATAATAAATGGATTTTGTTACAAGATCATTTGGTAAGTAATAAAGCTGCTAATACTCAATATAAAAAACAAAACATTATAATGATAAAGGGTTCCTTATTACTTTATGGATATTTAGTTTTATTTATTCCTTTTTTTAAATTCTTTTTCATTTATTCATTTTTTCTAGTCTCCTATTTGTAAAATTTATATTATCATTTTCAATAAGAAAAATATACATAATTTATAATTTATTTTTTATTTGAACGTATTACTTATTTTAGTTTAATACTTATTTTACATGAATAAGTAGTGAAGGGGGGATACCTTTCGTCAAACCGCCCACCGCAAGTAAAGTGACAAGTGCCACGCCTCATTTTCGAAAAGAGCCTCAATAGGCCACGCCCCTTTCCCATCACTAGGCCACACCCTCTTCCCTACATACCTTTGCCCCCCCCCCCTCTCTCCCACATTCACTGACGTAGTCTCCTAAATGGATGTGAATGTTTATAGTGCGGGCCCCCCCCAACCCGATTAATATGAACCCCCTTCCCTGCATAGCTTCGCCCCCTTTTTCCCACATTCACTGACGTAGTCTCCTAAATGGATGTGAATGTTTATAGTGCGCCCCAAACCCGAGTAATATGTACCCCCTTACCTGCATAGTTTCGCCCCCTTTCTCCCACATTCACTGACGTAGTCTCCTAAATGGATGTGAATGTTTATAGTGCGCCCGAAACCCGAGTAATATGTACCCCCTTCCCTGCATAGTTTCGCCCCCTTTCTCCCACATTCACTCAAGTAGTCTCCTAAATGGATGTGAATATTTATAGTGCGCCCCAAACCCGAGTAATATGTACCCCCTCCCCTGCATAGTTTCGCCCCCTTTCTCCCACATTCACTGAAGTAGTCTCCTAAATGGATGTGAATGTTTATAGTGCGCCCCAAACCCGAGTAATATGTACCCCCTTCCCTGCATAGTTTCGCCCCCTTTCTCCCACATTCACTCAAGTAGTCTCCTAAATGGATGTGAATGTTTATAGTGCGCCCCAAACCCGAGTAATATGTACCCCCTTCCCTGCATAGTTTTGCCCCCTTTCTCCCACATTCACTCAAGTAGTCTCCTAAATGGATGTGAATGTTTATAGTGCACCCCAAACCCGAGTAATATGTACCCCCTTCCCTGCATAGTTTCGCCCCCTTTCTCCCACATTCACTGAAGTAGTCTCCTAAATGAATGTGAATGTTTATAGCGTGGGACCACCCCCCCCCCCAACCCGAGTAATATGTAAACATGTCCCAACAAGTCTGCGTAGCTGAATGTCTTATAGTAAAAAACAGCCAGTAATGTATCATTTTATAAAGCTTTATTAATAGAAGTAATCATATCTTCTAACATGTTTCAAAGAATTGTTTCTACATTTATAGGGATAAAATTTTTTTTATATTAAAACATATATCAAAATCGGGCCTCTCACAAAAAAATTCCCACAGGCTGGTCCTTCCTTTTGTTCTGGGTTTTGTTTTTTACAACAATCGATCATGGTATACATTTCAGTCAGTGTATATATTTCACCGTCGTGAGTCGTGAGAAATAGTTTTCTTACTGAAATGATTGCGAAACCACCAACAAGTATTGACAGCAACACAAAAGTAATGAAAATGTACAAAAACTTTATTAGCAAATTCATATTATAAAATGTTTAAAAAAGACAGTATAGAATAAGCACAGTGCACATAGCTGGATAGATGACAAGTAGTACAGGCACAGATTAAGATATAAATGAAAGGCATCCAAACATGAACCACACACGTTTCGCGCTAGTGCGCTTCGTCAGGGGGCGTGGTCACGCCCCCTGACGAAGCGCACTAGCGAGAAACGTACGTTGGGGTAAGTGCAAGTGGTACATGGCTCTGCACTGGTAATCATTTTTCTTATCCTCACGCATTATCTACTATCTGGAACTATCCCTCACATACCTGCACTTCAGGTTTGCTTCTATTGATGTGGTTCATGTTTGGATGCCTTTCATTTATATCTTAATCTGTGCCTGTACTACTTGTCATCTAAGACACATTTTTTCTTCCCCAAAACTGGGGGGGGGGGGGAGTTGGTGCGTCATATAAGGCAAATTCACATTTTGCCTGCACTAAAACCCTGTCATATCACGGCGGTTTGTCACGATTCGGCTGGCTGGAGGTGGATCCTCTGTGCCAGAGAGGGATTGGCGTGGACCGTGCTAGTGGACCGGTTCTAAGTTGCTACTGGTATTCACCAGAGCCCGCCGCAAAGCGGGATGGTCTTGCAGCGGCGGTAGCAACCAGGTCGTATCCACCAGCAACGGCTCAACCTCTCTGACTGCTGAAGATAGGCGCGGTACAAGGGAGTAGACAAGAGCAAGGTCGGACGTAGCAGAAGGTCAGGGCAGGCAGCAAGGATCGTAGTCAGGGGCAACGGCAGGAGGTCTGGAACACAGGCTAGGAACACACAAGGAAACGCTTTCACTGGCACAATGGCAACAAGATCCGGCGAGGGAGTGCAGGGGAAGTGAGGTATAAGTAGGGAGTGCACAGGTGAACACACTGATTAAGCCTGCGGCGCCAATCAGTGGCGCAGTGGCCCATTAAATTGCAGAGACCCGGCACGCGCGCGCCCTAAGGAGGGGGGCCGCGCGCGCCGGGACAAGACAGACGGGGAACGAGTCAGGTACGGGAGCCGGGATGCGCATCGCGAGCGGGCGCCTCCCGCATCGCGAATCGCATCCCGGCTGAGAGGGATATTGCAGCGCACCCGGTCAGCAGTTCTGACCGGGGTGCTGCAAATGCGAGGATGCTGCGAGCGCTCCGGGGAGGAGCGGGGACCCGGAGCGCTCGGCGTAACAGTACCCCCCCCCCCCCCCTTGGGTCTCCCCCTCTTCTTGGAGCCTGAGAACCTGAGGATAAGACTTTTGTCTAGAATGTTGTCCTCAGGTTCCCAGGATCTCTCTTCTGGGCCACAGCCTTCCCAATCCACCAAAAAAAAAATTTTCTTTCTGACAGTCTTGGAGGCCAGAATCTCCTTCACGTAGAAGACGTCAGAAGAACCGGAAACAGGAGTGGGGGAAACAAGTTTGGGAGAGAAGCGGTTAATGACGAGTGGTTTAAGGAGAGAGACATGGAAGGCATTGGGAATACGAAGAGAAGGAGGAAGAAGGAGTTTGTAAGAGACAGGGTTAATCTGGCACAATACTTTGAAAGGGCCAAGATAGCGTGGTCCCAGTTTGTAACTGGGGACACGAAAGCGGACATATTTAGCGGAGAGCCATACCTTGTCTCCGGGAGCAAAAATGGGGGGGGTTCTTCTTTTCTTATCGGCAAATCTTTTCATCCGGGATGAAGCCTGTAAAAGAGAATTTTGGGTCTCTTTCCATATGGTGGAAAGATCACGAGTCACTTCATCCACAGCAGGCAAACCAGAGGGCAAGGGAGTAGGGAGGGGGGGAAGAGGGTGACGGCCGTACACCACGAAAAATGGGGATTTAGCAGAAGATTCGGAGACTCTGAAGTTGTATGAGAATTCGGCCCATGGTAGAAGATCTGCCCAGTCATCCTGGCGGGAGGAAACAAAATGCCGTAAATAGTCACCCAGGACCTGATTAATTCTTTCTACTTGCCCATTGGATTGGGGATGATAAGAAGAAGAGAAGTTTAATTTGATCTTGAGCTGTTTACAGAGAGCCCTCCAGAATTTAGACACGAATTGGACGCCTCTATCCGAGACGATATGCGTGGGCGAACCGTGAAGGCGAAAAATGTGTACAAAAAATTGTTTTGCCAACTGAGGCGCTGAAGGAAGACCAGGAAGAGGAATAAAATGTGCCATCTTGGAAAATCGATCAACGACCACCCAAACAACTGTGTTGCCACGGGATGAGGGCAAGTCCGTAATAAAGTCCATACCAATCTGTGACCAAGGCTGTTCGGGGACAGGCAGAGGATGAAGGAGACCAGCGGGCTTCTCGCGAGGAGTCTTATCCCGGGAACAGACAGTACAGGCCCGCACAAAATCAACAACATCAGTCTCCAGAGTCGGCCACCAATAAAAACGAGAGATGAGTTGCAAGGATTTTTTGATGCCCGCATGGCCTGCGAGGTGGGAGGAGTGACCCCATTTGAGAATCCCGAGACGCTGGCGTGGAGAAACGAAGGTCTTCCCTGGAGGAGTTTGCCTGATGGAGGCTGGAGAAGTGGAGATCAGACAGTCAGGAGGAATGATGTTTTGCGGAGAAACCTCTACTTCAGAGGCATCAGAAGAACGAGAGAGGGCATCGGCCCTAATGTTCTTGTCAGCAGGGCGAAAATGGATTTCAAAGTTAAGACGGGCAAAGAACAACGACCACCTAGCCTGGCGAGGGTTCAGTCGTTGGGCAGACTGGAGATAGGAGAGATTCTTGTGATCAGTGTATATGATAACTGGAAATTTTGATCCCTCCAGCAGGTGCCTCCATTCCTCAAGCGCCAATTTAATGGCCAGTAGTTCTCGATCCCCGATGGAGTAATTTCTCTCCGCCGGGGAGAAGGTCCTAGAAAAAAAACCACAAGTAACAGCATGCCCGGAAGAATTTTTTTGTAGAAGGACAGCTCCAGCTCCCACTGAGGAGGCATCTACCTCCAATAGGAAGGGTTTAGATGGGTCAGGTCTGGAGAGCACGGGAGCAGAAGAAAAGGCAGACTTGAGATGTTTAAATGCGTCTTCCGCTTGGGGAGACCAGGACTTAGGATTGGCATTTTTCTTGGTTAAAGCCACGATAGGAGCCACAATAGTGGAAAAGTGTGGAATAAACTGTCTGGAATAATTGGCGAACCCCAAAAAACGTTGGATAGCACGGAGTCTGGAGGGGCGTGGCCAATCTAAGACGGCAGAGAGTTTATCTGGGTCCATTTGTAGTCCCTGGCCAGAGACCAAGTATCCTAGGAAAGGAAGAGATTGACATTCAAAGAGACATTTCTCCATTTTGGCATAAAGTTGATTGTCCCGAAGTCTTTGAAGAACCATGCGGACATGCTGGCGGTGTTCTTCTAAGTTGGCAGAAAAAATCAGAATATCGTCCAGATAAACCACAACACAGGAATATAGGAGATCACAAAAAATTTCATTAACAAAGTCTTGGAAGACGGCAGGGGCGTTGCACAGGCCAAAGGGCATGACCAGATACTCAAAGTGTCCATCTCTGGTGTTAAATGCAGTCTTCCATTCGTCCCCCTCCCTGATGCGGATGAGATTATAAGCACCTCTTAAGTCCAGTTTGGTAAAGATGCGGGCACCTTGTAAGCGATCAAAGAGTTCCGAGATAAGAGGTAAGGGGTAGCGTTTTTTTACCGTGAATTTATTAAGTCCGCGGTAATCAATGCAAGGACGTAGGGAGCCATCTTTTTTGGACACAAAAAAAAATCCAGCTCCGGCAGGGGAGGAGGACTTGCGGATAAACCCCTTTTTTAAATTCTCCTGGATGTACTCCGACATGGCAAGAGTCTCTGGAGCAGACAGAGGATAGATTCTGCCCCGGGGTGGAGTAGTACCCGGGAGGAGGTCAATAGGACAGTCATAAGGCCTGTGAGGAGGTAAAGTCTCAGCTTGCTTTTTGCAAAAAACGTCAGCATAGTCCATATAAGCCTTAGGAAGACCGGATACAGGGGGAACCACAGGGTCACGGCAAGGAGTACTGGGAACCAGTTTAAGACAGTCCTTGTGACAAGAAGTACCCCAGTTCTTGATTTCTCCTGTGGACCAATCAAGGGTTGGGGAATGGCGTTGAAGCCACGGTAATCCAAGAAGAATTTCAGAAGTGCAGTTGGAGAGGACCAAAAATTCAATTTTTTCGTGATGAGGTCCGATGCACATTAGGAGAGGTTCCGTGCGGTAACGCACGGTACAGTCCAATCTTTCGTTGTTAACAGAATTGATGTAGAGGGGTCTGGCGAGACTGGTCACCGGAATGTTGAACCTGTTGATGAGAGAGGCCAAAATAAAATTTCCTGCAGATCCGGAATCCAAGAAGGCCATAGCAGAGAAGGAGAAGGTAGAGGAAGATATCCGCACAGGCACAGTAAGGCGTGGAGAAGCAGAGTTGACATCAAGAACTGTCTCACCCTTGTGCGGAGTCAGCGTACGTCTTTCCAGGCGGGGAGGACGGATAGGACAATCTTTCAAGAAGTGTTCGGTACCAGCACAGTACAGGCATAGATTCTCCATGCGGCGTCATGTCCTCTCTTGAGGTGTCAAGCGAGACCGGTCAACTTGCATAGCCTCCACGGCGGGAGGCACAGGAACGGATTGCAGAGGACCAGAGGAGAGAGGAGCCGAGGAGAGAAACTGCCTCGTGCGAACAAAGTCCATATCCTGGCGGAGCTCCTGACGCCTTTCGGAAAAACGCATGTCAATGCGGGTGGCAAGATGAGTAAGTTCATGCAGGTTAGCAGGAATTTCTCGTGCGGCCAGCACATCTTTAATGTTACTGGATAGGCCTTTTTTAAAGGTCGCGCAGAGGGCCTCATTATTCCAGGATAGTTCGGAGGCAAGAGTACGGAATTGGATGGCGTACTCGCCAACAGAAGAATTACCCTGGACCAGGTTCAGCAGGGCAGTCTCAGCAGAAGAGGCTCCGGCAGGTTCCTCAAAGACACTTCGGATCTCCGTGAAGAAGGAGTGTACAGAGGCAGTGACAGGGTCATTGCGGTCCCAGAGCGGTGTGGCCCATGACAGAGCTTTCCCAGACAGAAGGCTGACTACGAAAGCCACCTTAGACCTTTCAGTAGGAAACTGGTCCGACATCATCTCCAAGTGCATGGAACATTGCGAAAGAAAACCACGGCAAAACTTAGAGTCCCCATCAAATTTATCCGGCAAGGATAATCGTAGGCCGGAAGCGGCCACTCGCTGCGGAGGAGGTGCAGGAGCTGGCGGAGGAGATGGTTGCTGGAGCTGAGGTAATAGCTGCTGTAGCATCACGGTCAGTTGAGACAGCTGGTGGCCTTGTTGCGCTATCTGTTGCGACTGCTGGGCGACCACCGTGGTGAGGTCGGCGACAACTGGCAGTGGGACTTCAGCGGGATCCATGGCCGGATCTACTGTCACGATTCGGCTGGCTGGAGGTGGATCCTCTGTGCCAGAGAGGGATTGGCGTGGACCGTGTTGGTGGACCGGTTCTAAGTTGCTACTGGTATTCACCAGAGCCCGCCGCAAAGCGGGATGGTCTTGCAGCGGCGGTAGTAACCAGGTCGTATCCACCAGCAACGGCTCAACCTCTCTGACTGCTGAAGATAGGCGCGGTACAAGGGAGTAGACAAGAGCAAGGTCGGACGTAGCAGAAGGTCAGGGCAGGCAGCAAGGATCGTAGTCAGGGGCAACGGCAGGAGGTCTGGAACACAGGCTAGGAACACACAAGGAAACGCTTTCACTGGCACAATGGCAACAAGATCCGGCGAGGGAGTGCAGGGGAAGTGAGGTATAAGTAGGGAGTGCACAGGTGAACACAATGATTAAGCCTGCTGCACCAATCAGTGGCGCAGTGGCCCTTTAAATTGCAGAGACCCGGCGCGCGCGCGCCCTAAGGAGCGGGGCCGCGCGCGCCGGGACAAGACAGACGGGGAACGAGTCAGGTACGGGAGCCGGGATGCGCATCGCGAGCGGGCGCCTCCCGCATCGCGAATCGCATCCCGGCTGAGAGGGATATTGCAGCGCACCCGGTCAGCAGGTCTGACCGGGGCGCTGCAAATGCGAGGATGCTGCGAGCGCTCCGGGGAGGAGCGGGGACCCGGAGCGCTCGGCGTAACACGGTTCCTGGGGCCACCAACAGTCGGGACCCGCGGCTAATACAGGACATCACTGATTGCGGTGATGCCCTCTATTAACCCTTCAGACACGGTGATCAAAGCTGACCGCCGCGTCTGAAGCGAAAATGACACTAACCCGGCTGCTCAGTCGGGCTGTTCGGGACCGCCGCGGTGAAATTGCGGCATCCTGAACAGCTTACAGGACACCGGGAGGGACCTTACCTGCCTCCTCAGTGTCGGATCGGCGAATGACTGCTCCGTGCCGGGATCCCCTGCATGGCCGGTGCTCTCCTTCATCGTCATCACGTCGTCGCGCACGCCGTCCCGTCATCCAATAGGAGTGGCGTGCGAAGCAGCATGCATAGCGACATGATGGCGGCGACGGAGAGCGAGGATACCCGGCTGGCAGCAGAGACGTTCCGGAGTGCCCCCTTTCTCCCACATTCACTGAAGTAGTCTCCTAAATGGATGTGAATGTTTATAGTGCGCCCCAAACCCGAGTAATATGTACCCCCTTCCCTGCATAGTTTCGCCCCCTTTCTCCCATATTCACTGAAGTAGTCTCCTAAATGGATGTGAATGTTTATAGTGCGCCCCAAACCCGAGTAATATGTACCCCCTTCCCTGCATAGTTTCGCCCCCTTTCTCCCACATTCAATGAAGTAGTCTCCTAAATGGATGTGAATGTTTATAGTGCGCCCCAAACCCGAGTAATATGTACCCCCTTCCCTGCATAGTTTCACCCCTTTTCTCCCACATTCACTGAAGTAGTCTCCTAAACGGATGTGAATGTTTATAGCGTGGGACCACCGACCCCAACCCGAGTAATATGTAAACATGTCCCAACAAGTCTGCGTAGCTGAATGTCTTATAGTAAAAAACAGCCAGTAATGTATCATTTTATAAAGCTTTATTAATAGAAGTAATCATATCTTCTAACATGTTTCAAAGAATTGTTTCTACATTTATAGGGATAAAAAATTTTTTTTACATAGTTATTAAAACATATATCAAAATAGGGCCTCTCACAAAAAAATTCCCACAGGCTGGTCCTTCCTTTTGTTCTGGGTTTAGTTTTTTACAACAATCGATCATGGTATACATTTCAGTCAGTGTATATATTTCACCGTCGTGAGTCGTGAGAAATAGTTTTCTTACTGAAATGATTCCGAAACCACCAACAAGTATTGACAGCAACACAAAAGTAATGAAAATGTACAAAAACTTTATTAGCAAATTCATATTATAAAATGTTTAAAAAAGACGGTATAGAATAAGCACAGTGCACATAGCTGGATAGATGACAAGTAGTACAGGCACAGATTAAGATATAAATGAAAGGCATCCAAACATGAACCACGCACGTTTCGCGCTAGTGCGCTTCGTCAGGGGGCGTGGTCACGCCCCCTGACGAAGCGCACTAGCGCGAAACGTGCGTGGTTCATGTTTGGATGCCTTTCATTTATATCTTAATCTGTGCCTGTACTACTTGTCATCTATCCAGCTATGTGCACTGTGCTTATTCTATACCGTCTTTTTTAAACATTTTATAATATGAATTTGCTTTTGCAACTGGAAAGAGAATGACTTCCTATTTCTCTCCAAAAATTCAGAATTTTGGGAAATTGGGAAATAACATGAAGGACAAAATAGTGTCTGATATCAAGAAAGCAAAGTACTTTGGGATTCATTTTGACAGCACCCCGACTGTGTCCCATACTACTGATCAGATATGTTCATTAAACGTGAGCGAACTTAGCTCCTCTCTAAAGTTCATATTGAAGGTGAAAAGGTTGAAGTAAAATACCGTATTTTTCGCCGTATAAGACACATTTTTTCTTCCCCAAAACTGGGGGGTGAAAAGTTGGTGCGTCTCATAAGGCAAATTCACATTTTGCCTGCACTAAAACCCTGTCATATCACGGCGGTCCCTGCGGCCATCAACAGTCGGGACCCGCGGCTAATACAGGACATCACCGATTGCGGTGATGCCCTGTATTAACCCTTCAGACACGGCGATCAAAGCTGACCGCTACGTCTGAAGCGAAAGTGAAACTATCCCGGCTGCTCAGTCGGGCTGTTCAGGACCGCCACGGTGAAATTGCGGCGTCCCGAACAGCTTACAGGACACCGGGAGGGACCTTACCTGCCTCCTCGGTGTCCGATCGGCGAATGACTGCTCCGTGCCGGGATCCCCTGCATGGCCGGCGCTCTCCTTCGTCGTCATCATGCCGTCCCGTCATCCAATAGGAGTGGCGTGCGAAGCGGCGTGCATAGCGACGTGATGGCGGTGACGGAGAGCGAGGATGCCGGGCAGCAGAGACGTTCCGGAGCAATGGGGATACCCCGGGGACGCGGCAACAGCGATGGAGGGCGACATCCAGGGCAGCGGTGACGAGCGGGGACGGGTGCCGAGCGGCGGGGACACGTGAGTATAACCTCCTATCCCAGTGGTCTTCAACCTGCGGACCTCCAGATGTTGCAAAACTACAACTCCCGGCATGCCCGGACAGCCGACGGCTGTCCGGGCATGCTGGGAGTTGTAGTTTTGCAACATCTGGAGGTCCGCAGGTTGAAGATCACTGTCCTGTACTTTACATTGTATTTGGTTCAACATCTTTTTTTTCTAGATTTTCCTCCTTTAAAATTCGGAGCGTCTTATACAGCGAAAAATACGGTAATTATTCTTGAACTTCTTTCCTATTGCTGGAAATGTAAAGTGAATACTATTCTGATGCCCTGTTCACACCTAGCGATTTTATAATAAAAAAATAATAATAATTTTTATACATATGTATATTTTTTATATATATATTTTTTTTTATATATATTACCACACTACAGTAGGCTTGCAAGCACACGTGAGCCCAGAAACGCGTCTAGGTATAAGAATATTATACATCACCGCTACCTGACTGTTCAAAGGCGAACTCCGATCCAGTTCTGCTAAGCAGTACACCATTCCCGGAATCATCTTCCAGGCAGCATTGCCCAAGCGCCTGTGACGTCACCCACCATCGAGTTACCTAGAAGTCCGCACCTGCTTCATCGTGTGGTTACCATCTGCAGCGAAACATCAGCAAGCGATTATTATTACAGCCGGTCTGTGCTAGGCAGACCGCCGCGAGGACGCATGCCAGCGTCTGGTACCACCTAACCGCGCGGACTCCACATTTTCAACTCAAGGTGACTTATTGCAGACTGGTAACTATAATTTACCCATTCTACGTTTAAAATTTGGAATCTATATCCTATATGGGACTTTACCTTACGTATAATTGGAATCCATACCTTTTAAAGGGACATTTAACCCATTTGAAATATCGGAGGCCGGATTTAAAGTATTATTGCATTGTTTAAAAAAATTCTCAAAAAATCTCAATGCAAGCTATTGGTGTGTGTATAAGTTTTATAAGTTTTATATTGTAATTTTCCTCGGCACAAGGGCCCTTTGTGTTTCGAGGAGTTATTGTTTATATTTTATATGTATTTTATATTGTGTAATAAATTTGCACTTTCATATTATAATTGAAGCACGATCCAGTCATCATTTTTACCATTACATCACTGTATCAGGCAACTGATGCTAGCCTAGAGGGGTGGGCTACTTTTTTAGTTTAATTTACAAATCTGTTTAACTTTCCGGAGCCAGTTGATATATATATAAAAAAAAAAGTTTTGGCCCGGAATACCCCTTTAATGCTCATGCAATTATGTTATTTGCCCTGAATGGGTTAACTTTTTAGATGTTATATCTTGACCTGATAGGGTTGATACTATTTTCTATATAAACCCCCCTCCTCATCCAGTTTGTCATGCCTGATGAAGCCGCCTAAGTGCGGTGAAACGCGTTGCATTTGAATAAAAAAATCTTTCACTCACCGGACGTGTCCGATCTTGGCCGATACCCCCAACCGCCCCTTGGAAGTCCTCACCTGTTGAATGCTGTCACTATGGCAGGGATTCATGGTGGCGTTCAGGCCAAAATAAAAGAGATTAATCCCAAGGCTTTGTTTATGCCATGTGCAAACCATTCCTTGAACCTCTATGGGGTGCACCCATTTGGAAGTGTTGCTTCCTGTGTGACCTTTTTTGGAACATTGGAGCGAGTGTTTTCCTTTTTTACGGTTTCTACGCATCGTTGGGAATTGCTGATGGAGAATTTAGGTGTGACAGTGAAAAGACTTTCCCAAACAAGATGGAGCGCTCATGATGAAGCTGTGAAGCCAGTGAGGGCAAAAATTCGAAAAACTGACTTCAACCCTTGAAAAACTGTGTAGTCCCGAAGAAAATGTGGACGCAAGAGGATGGGCTCAGATGTTGTTATCTGCCGTATGTGATTTTTCTCTTTTTTGTGTTACCTTTCTTTCTGGTGTTCAGGATTGGAGCAGGGATGTCCTCGCGGCGCTCTCCGAGAGAAATAAATCATTTCTAACCGTAACTACGGACAGGTAAAATAACAATAATTTATTTAGCATAGATAGTGCACGGACAACGCGTTTCGAGGAGCAGGACCCCCTCTTCGTCAGGTCCAATGACTGGCAAGCGGGAACAATGAGGGGTTTTATACCGTATTTGCCCGCGAAAATAAAATGACATTTAAATGAACAGATTTAAAACACTCTGGTAATGCACACATGTCAATGCATGGCAGTGGATCTATACGAAGACAGAAGGGAAAAGCTTTATATGCCAAAAATAACGGATATAACAGAGAATGATAAAGTAACCCCCCGACATGTGATGGCCCCGACATATGATAAAATCGACATACGATGCTTTTATTTGTCGGGGCCATCGCATTAACTGCTAGTGATGTAAAAACGTGCGTAGTGACATAATAACGACGCCGGAAAGCGAGGCCCAGACCCTGGAGAAGATACAGAAGACGCCGGAGGATCGCAAAGTGGACCCGGAACAGCAGGGATAGGTGAGCGAACCTGCCCGGGATGCTTAAACTGCTATCCGACAGCAGCCTAAGCATTTTGCGCTGTCGGATAGCAGTTTAAGCATCCCGGGCAGGTTTGCTTACCTATCCCCGCTGCTCCAGGTCCACTTCGAGATCCTCCGGCATCTTCTGTATCTTATCCAGGGTCCAGGCCTCTCTTTCCGGCGTCGTTATTACGTCACTACGCACGCAGTGCCGGCGCAGCAGCGTAGTAACGTCACCAGAAAGCGAGGAACGGACACCGGAGAAGATGTGGAAGAAGCCAGAGGATCCCAAAGAAGACACCAGAGCAGCGGGACAGCATCGGGAGCCCCTGGGACAGCATCGGGAGCGGTGAGGACGCGGTCAGGAGCGGCGGAGACAGGTGAGTATAACTTTCTATACTTTACATTGCACGGATCCCTCAACATACGATGGATTCGACAAACGATGGGTCGTTTGGAGCGAATTACCATCGTATGTTGAGGGACCACTGTATACCCAAATGTAGAACCTGTGATGATCCTTTATTCTCATCTCTGTTCTAAGTGTCTGTTCCATTGCGAACATAGGTGTGTGCACAATAACGGCGCAACAGATATCCGTCCGTCCCGTAAAAAAAAAAAAAAGGGAGACCATTGGGAATATTGTGTATGCTTATGGTTTCGCTTGCTCTTTTTAGCTGCAGATTATCTTGATTTATAGCAGCAAACAAGATTATATGGGAACGAGAGAATATATATATATATATATGGACCTATCTGTAAATAGCATTGCTGTATTAAGAGATATACTATTAGAATATCGGTCTCTTTGTTATCAGTAGCATTATTATTACGGGGATAGCGCAGTGGTTGCCGTAGCCGAATTATATGCGCTGGGACTCATGGCAGTGACGGTAGTGGTATATAGGATATGTATATATATATATATGGCAACAGAGTATCTAAAAATCTATAAATATAAGATAAAAAATAGACCAGGCCTGTAGCAGCAGAATATAGTATGGTGTGGGAATATCGTTTCTAGTAGCGGTACTTTCCCCAAAGGTAGCGACTTGTTAATTTGTACTGACCCGAAAGTGTGTTCTAGTGGTGGCAATAACAGCCGGCAGCGGCTATATTCAAGAAGCAATAATAATAATAATATATATATATATATATATATATATATATATATGTGTGTTATAAAATTGGCGACATTGACAAAAATTATGTAAATATATAAATACGGATATTAATACACAATAAAATATCAGATAAATGCTCAAAAAACGATTTGAATGGTATTTAATATTATTTATATTTAATATTTATGAGGCAGGATCAATGAGGTCTAAGTGGTATTAGAAGGCTGTGATATTTTACTAATGAGTAATTTTCCATTTATTTTGAAAAAGAATATAAGAAGATAAAAATATATCTATAAGATGTATAGAATGCGCATATATGTATATAATAAATGTCAGGATATGCACATATATGTATATAATAAATGTCAGGATATCACAGGGAAGTGTGATAAAATAGGGTTAAAACTGTACATAATAAATATATAATAAAATATATTTTTGCTGAACTCTAATAAATAACTTCTGTGGCCTCATTAAGACCCTGGGGCTGCAACGTTTGAAGAGAGTAAAATCCAGAACATTTCTTTTTTAGCTGACACTTCGGCTCTATTTGTAACATGTGCCGGTATATAGTCATGTGTGGCAACCGTAAAGTAATTATTCTCTTTATGTTCTGATGAGATATGTCTAGTCAGACTATGATGTACAGTGGTCACTCAACATACGATGGTAATCCGTTCCAAATGGACCATCGTTTGGTGAAACCATCGTATGTTGAGGAATCCGTGCAATGTAAAGTATAGGACAGTGGTCTACAACCTGCGGACGTCCAGATGTTGCAAAACTACAACACCCAGCATGCCCGGACAGCCAACGGCTGTCCGGGCATGCTGGGAGTTGTAGTTTTGCAACATCTGGAGGTCCACAAGTTGAAGACCACTGTTAGAGAAAGTTGTACTCACCTGTCCCCGCCGCTCCGGACCAGTCACCGCTCGTCACCGCTGCGCGGGATGTCGCTGTCCATCGCTGTCACAGCGTCCCCGGGGTGTCCCCGACGCTCCGGTAAGGCCTCTGCTTCCCCGGCATCTTGCTTTCTGTCGTCGCCATCACGTCGCTACGCACGCCGCTCCTATTGGATGACGGGACGGCGTGCGCAGCGACGTGATGACGACAATGGAGAGCGCCGACAATGCAGGGGATCCCGAAGAGGACGCGCCGGAGCCCTGGAGGACAGGTAAGTGATTGTCAGCGGACCACACGGGGCACCGTAAACGGCTATCCGGCGGCAGCTGAAGCAGTCTGCGCTGCAGGATAGCCGTTTATGCGATGGCCCCGACATACAAAAGCATCGGATGTTGATGCTGCCTTCACCATGCAATCGCCTCTGAGAGTGATCGTATGCTGAAATGATCGTATGTCGGGGCCATCGTAGGTCGGGGGGTCACTGTATATATATGGTATGTCGGGGCCATCGTAGGTCGAGGGGTCACTGTATATATATGGTATGTCGGGGCCATCGTAGGTCGGGGGGGTCACTGTATATATATGGTATGTCGGGGCCATCGTAGGTCGGGGGGTCACTGTATATATATATGGTATGTCGGGGCCATCGTGGGTCGGGGGGTCACTGTATATATATATGGTATGTCGGGGCAATCGTAGGTCGGGGGTCACTGTATATATATGGTATGTTGGGGCCATCGTAGGTCGGGGGGTCACTGTATATATATGGTATGTCGGGGCCATCGTGGGTCGGGGGGTCACTGTATATATATATGGTATGTCGGGGCCATCGTAGGTCGGGGGTCACTGTATATATATGATATGTCGGGGCCATCGTAGGTCAGGGGGGTCACTGTATATATATGGTATGTCAGGGCCATCGTAGGTCGGGGGGTCACTGTATATATATGGTATGTCGGGGCCATCGTAGGTCGGGGGGTCACTGTATATATATGGTATGTCGGGGCCATCGTAGGTCGGGGGGTCACTGTATATATATATGGTATGTTGGGGCCATCGTAGGTCGGGGGGTCACTGTATATATATGGTATGTCGGGCCATCGTAGGTCGGGGGGTCACTGTATATATATGGTATGTCGGGGCCATCGTAGGTCGAGGGGTCACTGTATATATATGGTATGTCGGGGCCATCGTAGGTCGGGGGTTCACTGTATATATATGGTATGTCGGGGTCATCATAGGTCAGGGGGGTCACTGTATATATATATGGTATGTCGGGGCCATCGTAGGTCGGGGGGGTCACTGTATATATATGGTATGTCGGGGCCATCGTAGGTCGGGGGGTTACTGTATATATATGGTATGTCGGGGCCATCGTAGGTCGGGGGGTCACTGTATGTATATGGTATGTCGGGGCCATCGTAGGTCGGGGGGTCACTGTATATATATGGTATGTCGGGGCCATCGTAGGTCGGGGGTCACTGTATATATATGGTATGTCGGGGCCATCGTAGGTCGCGGGTCACTGTATATATATCGTATGTCGGGGCCATCGTAGGTCGGGGGGTCACTGTATATATATATGGTATGTCGGGGCCATCGTAGGTCGGGGGGTCACTGTATATATATATGGTATGTCGGGGCCATCGTAGGTCGGGGGGTCACTGTATATATATATGGTATGTCGGGGCCATCGTAGGTCGGGGGGTCACTGTATATATATATATGGTATGTCGGGGCCATCGTAGGTCGGGGGGGTCACTGTATATATATGGTATGTCGGGGCCATCGTAGGTCGGGGGGTCACTGTATATATATATGGTATGTCGGGGCCATCGTAGGTCGGGGGGTCACTGTATATATATGGTATGTCGGGGCCATCGTAGGTCGGGGGTCACTGTATATATATGGTATGTCGGGGCCATCGTAGGTCGGGGGGTTACTATATATATGGTATGTCGGGGCCATCGTAGGTCGGGGGGTCACTGTATATATATGGTATGTCGGGGCCATCGTAGGTCGGGGGGTTACTATATATATGGTATGTCGGGGCCATCGTAGGTCGGGGGGTCACTGTATATATATGGTATGTCGGGGCCATCGTAGGTCGGGGGGGTCACTGTATAACATTTCTTTTTATGTGAAATCTATGTTGATTCAGTCTCGGGTGCAGCTTTTGTGAGGTTCTCCCCACATATTGTTTTCCACAGTGACAGTTTGTTAAATATATAACATGAGATGATTGACATGTTAAAGGGGTACTCCGCCCCTGGCATCTTATCCCCTATCCAAAGGATAGGGGATAAGATGTCAGATCGCCGCGGTGCCGCTGCTGGGGACCCCGGGGATCGCCACTGCGGCACCCCGCCATCATTACTGCACAGAGCGAGTTCGCTCTGCGCGTAATGACAGGCGATACAGGGGCCGGAGCAGCGTGACGTCATGGCTCCGCCCCTCATGACATCACGGCCCGTCCCCTTAATGCAAGTCTATGGCAGGGGGCGTCTATGACCACTGCCACGCCCCCTCCCATAGACTTGTATTGACGGGGCGGGCCGTGACGTCACAGGGGGCGGAGCCGTGATGTAACGATGCTCCGGCCCCTGTATTGCCCGTCATTACGTGCAGAGGGATCTCGCTCTGTGCAGTAATGATGGCGGGGTGCCGCAGCGGCGATCCCCGGGGTCCCCAGCAGCGGGACCCCGGCGATCTGACATCTTATCCCCTATCCCCTAGGGGCGGAGTACCCCTTTATGTGATATTTGATTGGAAATATTTCTTTTGTGTGTGTGCTGCTAAAAGTGGTTCTTTTATGTTGTATAGTAAGGCAGCACAGACTTCTTCTTTTTCTTTGACATTTAAAGAATAGTGTTGAGCGGCATAGGCCATATTCGAATTCGCGAATATTCGCGAATATATGGACGAATATTCGTCATATATTCGCGAATATTCGCATATTCGTTATATTCTCGTTTTATTTTCGCATATGCGTAAATTCGCGTATGCGAAAATTAACATATGTGAATATTAGCATATACAAAATTAGCATACGCGAAAATGCGCATATGCGAAAATTAGCATATGCACATTTTCGCATATGCGAATATGCGCACGCCAGTCTCACACAGTAGTATTACAGCCTTCTTTACACCACACAAGCTGGAAGAAGAGAGGGATGATCACTGTGATGTGTACTGTGAAAAAAAAAAAAAAAAAAAAATTAAAAAACGAATATTCGTAATTACGAATATATAGCGCTATATTCGCGAAATTCGCGAATTCGCGAATATGCGATATTCGCGAATAATATTCGAATTGCGAATATTCGTGAGCAACACTATTAAAGAATCCTTTTGTTAGTACAGTTTCATTACATTCATTTTTACTTTCCTTTGTCTTCTAAGGCGTCTGGGAGCCACGATGTTCCGTAAAGACGACACCCTCCTAAAAGTTATCCATGGGTTGACAGGTAATACATTTTTTAGGTGTGGGTCCGAGGTTAATATTCTCCAATGTTTCTTTAAAATCTGTCTTAAAAGATAAGACAATCTGTCAACCCAGGGATAACTTTTAGGAGGGTGTCGTCTTTACGGAACATCATGGCTCCCAGACGCCTTAGAAGACAAAGGAAAGTAAAAATGAATGTAATGAAACTGTACTAACAAAAGGATTCTTTAAATGTCAAAGAAAAAGAAGAAGTCTGTGCTGCCTTACTATACAACATAAAAGAATCACTTTTAGCAGCACACACACAAAAGAAATATTTCCAATCAAATATCACTTAACATGTCAATCATCTCATGTTATATATTTAACGTCACTGTGGAAAACAATATGTGGGGAGAACCTCACAAAAGCTGCACCCGAGACTGAATCAACATAGATTTCACATAAAAAGAAATGTTATACATCATATAGTCTGACTAGACATATCTCATCAGAACATATAGAGAATAATTACTTTACGGTTGCATGAATTGACTATATACCGGCACATGTTACAAATAGAGCCGAAGTGTCAGCTAAAAAAGAAATGTTCTGGATTTTACTCTCTTCAAACATTGCAGCCCCAGGGTCTTAATGAGGCCGCAGAAGTTATTTATTAGAGTTCAGCAAAAATATCTTACGGAAGAAAATAGTTCCTGAACTATTTCTTCCGTTACTATCTTCCGTCAAAAATTACGTCCGTTATCAATAACGGACTATAATGGATTAAAACGGATATTAGAAAAATCCCATAGACTATAATGGGACTTTCTAACGGACATATAGGATTTGGTTACTGCCGGTGACAGCTGATTTTAGGACGGAACTAGCGACGGAACTTGCTAAACGGAGTAATTTGCCAGTGTGAAACAAGCCTTAGTTAATTTATTTTTCACAGTTCTAGTTTGATAGAGTTTACAAATTTGTGGGTGGGATGGGGGCAATCACAGGGTCCGCCCCGGGTGTGGGAGGGGGGTGCCAAACAAAGGGTCCGTCCCGGGTGCCAAATGCTCTAGGTACGCCCCTGCCTTGATGCGGACCGCTCGGATTCAATGATAGAGTGGACATGGCCCCACTTTTGTAATATCTTTTTTGCCTCTGATTTCTATATAAGTATGCGCAATTCTTGCTAGGCTTTATAGTCATTTTGCTTGTTATTCTTATCCTGTATGTTTATATTTTTGTTTTTGTATGCTCACCTGTTACGCTCATGTGATCACTGATGCACACTTACCTTCAGTTAAAAAGCACAGCGCTATGACGTAAAGTGAGGCCGGAAGAAGCACATACCGAGCAAAATTACAGGTGATAGCCTCTGAGCGCCCACGCAGCTCTGCAGCCCCGGTCCGCCGGCTTTCTCCAGATATTAGCATCCAGTCCCGTTCCCAGCATTGAGTGCGGATGTCTTTTATTGTCTTGTATACTACATATTACTTTTGGGAGTGTCTAATGTGAGAAATAGGGGGATTGACTGTAGAAAAACGCTTTGTCTATACAGCTGTTCTGGGATACGGCTATGTACGCTGCTTTTGCACAGTTTTTAAGGGTGTAATAGAAAAACCTGCCTGTACCCTGTTTCACTATTCTGTAGAATGTGGGGCTTCTGTACAGAAAAATGGGATTCTGCTGGAAAATTCTGTTTATACAGCTTGGTTTGGATATATTTCTTTCCCTTACATTTGGAACAATACCTGGTTGCAATGTATATTATTGGGGGTAATATTTTCCTAAATCTTTGTCATGTCTACAGTACCTAAAGCACTTATAGAGCGGTGTAATTAACTGTAACTGTAAGTTGTGAACTTTGAGAATATCATGGTTTACAAAGAAAGAAAAACAAAACCCAGAATGCTCCAAAGGGAAACATGGTAACAGTTTGTAAGGTTGAAAAAAGACAAGAGGCCATCGAGATCAACCTAGAGACACATTATTAGGCAGGGGTATTAATATTATAGCTGCTGGGACACAATATTAGGCAGTGTTATTAATATTATAGCTCATACGACACAATATTAGGAGCTGGTAATTATGTTATGGCTGATGAAACATATTAGGGGGTTGTATTCATGTTATGGATGCTGGGACACAATATTGGAGGGTGGTATTAATATTATAGCTTCTGGGACACAATATTAGGAGCTGGTAATTATGTTATGGCTGATTAAACATATTAGGCAAAATCCGCCTGTACCCCGTTTCACTACTCTGTGGAATGTGTGGCTTCTGTACAGAAAAAAATGTGCTTGTGCCATAAGACTCTGTTTATACAGCTTGGTTTAGATGTATTTATTTTCCTTACATTTGTAACAATACCACTATGTGAAAACATGATATAAAATGTATGTATATTCACATGGTCTATACATTTATATAACATTCTGTGCATCTGTTTCCATACAATGTGATTATATCCCATTATATAGAAACAGATGCACAGAATGTTCTTAATTATATATTTACATATTACTCAGGGTGAGGGGGACCCCACACTATAAACATTCACATCTATTTAGGAGACTTTGGGGGTGAATGTGTTAGAAAGGATGCCTACTCTCAATCATAAGAAAAATATTTCTCACGGCTCTGGTGAAATATATACACTGACTGAAATGTATACCATGACAGATTGTTGTCAAAACAAAACCCAGAATATGAGCCCTGTGCTATGATTTACAACAGCTGAAATGTATTTAACTATTTTTTGTGAGAGGCCCTATTTTGATATATGTTTTAATAACTTTATAAAATGTATTTATCCCCATAAATGTAGAAACAATTCTTTGAAACGTGATTGAATATATGATTACTTCTATTATTAAAGCTTTATAAAATGATACATTACTAGCATTTTTTTATTATAAGACATTCTGCTATGCAGACTTGTCGGGACAAGTTTACATATTACTGGGGTTGGGGGGGGGGGCCCCACACTATAAACATTCACATCCATTTAGGAGACTACATCAGTGAATGTGGGAGAAAGGGGGGTGAAGCTATGCAGGGAAGGGGGTACATATTACTTGGGGTGAGGGTGGCCCCACAGTATAAACATTCACATCCATTTAGGAGATTATGTCAGTGAATGTGGGAGAAAGGGGGGTGAAGCTATGCAGGGAAGGGGGTACATATTACTCGGGGTGAGGGTGGCCCCACAGTATAAACATTCACATCCATTTAGGAGATTATGTCAGTGAATGTGGGAGAAAGGGGGGTGAAGCTATTCAGGGAAGGGGGTGTGGCCTAGTGATAGGAAGGGGGCTAGTGAGGCTCTGTTAGAAAAGGGAGTGTGGCACCTGTCACTTTCTTTCCGGTGGGCGGTTTGACGAAAGGTATCCCCCCTTCACTACTTGAATGTAATGTTTCATTCATCCATTAAAAAAAAAATTATTACATTTTTATTTTTGTAAGAACATGCTCGAGTTTTTCTTCCGAAAGCGCTGGAAACTACTGCTTTTGTGTGTTTGTGTGGTAAAGTTACATTAAATAATAAAACAAAACTCTCTTTTTTCCACACAAAACCAGCTCTGTCTCATTTGGGTTTAAATAAATAAGATATTAAAAACAAAAACGTAAAAGTTAAAAAAAATAAAAGCTATATAAATTCCCGTTGTACAACCTGAAAGACTTTGGTTTCTAATCATAAGATCTTTTTGTTAATATCCTTATATCAGCGAGTGGTAGGTAGTAAAATGGCCATAATCTTCCTGCTTTACTGCACCCATATGGCTCTAATATTTCCCTGTTTGATAAAATAACAGATTCTAAGACAAAATTAATGGTGGCTTCCTATTAGGGGGTTCTGGCTGTTTAGGGTCAGTCCCATTGTGGATTTTTTTGGGGTTGTCTCCCTTGTCCATATGTCTTCTGTAAACCAGAGCTGCCCTTCATGTGTTTGGGCTTCGGTCTAAAGTCTGTGGATGAGATGGGGGAAAATGTGCTCTTAAGCTTTTTTAAGGACAAATAAGACATAGAAAACTTCTTTTTTTTTTTTTTTTAAACAAAGTAAATTAGAAATATTTTTGGTGCAATAGCACAAATTAGTTTTAATGAGAGTGCCCATTTAAAGATTCATTATTTAAACATCAGTTAAAATGGGAAATTTAAAGATTAGATAAATATTGCCTTAAAATACAAAATAAAAAGAAAGAAGTGCTTATACCTGGGGAAGAAATATGATTCCGATTTAACAGTATCTGGATTGTAACTAACTACGATATTGTACGTTCCCCGTGTAATCCATGATACATAGGGCGTAGCCTAAACTGCCTTAGGCAGCAGGTTAATAAACAACACTTGAACATCACTACAACCTATGATTTACTGATTTACAATACATATTGTCTCTTTTGTTAACATCACAACAAAGACCCCAGCCTCCTATTACCAGTGGGAATTTGAAATAAAAATGTAGTTGGGAAATGTTCTTCCCGATGAACATCTTGTACACTCACAGGCTAAATGAAGCTCTAAAACAAGTAAATTAGTTACAATTTATTCTGTGTTGATACTGAGAGTATGTAAGGAGGATTATTTTATTTGGTAGTGTTGTCGTATATGTAGGTGTGTAAGGATATAACTGTTAGGTGTGTGAGGATATATGGATATACCATGAAGTGGAAGCATAAGCCAAAATGCATTCATGTATTGTTAATACTGTTTTAATATAAATCATTTGTCATATATATATATATATATATATATATATATATATATACACTGCACAGTGCATAGTGAAAGTATTTGGCCCCCCTAAACTTTTTGACCTTTTGCCACTTTTTGGCCTTCATACATAAAGATATAAAACTATAATTTTTTGTGAAGAATGAACAACAAGTGGGACACAATCATGAAGTGGAACGAAATTTATTGGCTTTTTCAAACTTTTTTAACAAATGAAAAACGGAAAAATTGGGCGTGCAAAATTGTTCCGCCCCCTTAAGTTAATACTTTATAGCGCCACCTTTGGCTGCGATCACAGCTGTAAGTCGCTTGGGGTAGGTCTCTATCAGTTTTGCACATCGAGAGACTGAAATTTTTGAACATCTGGAGCTCAGTGAGGTTGGATGGAGAGCGTTTGTGACCGGTAGGACTATGGATTATGTACAACTAGTGACTATGCATATAAAAGACATAGCTGACTATACACTTCTGACTGACTAAAACATTTTATGACACTGGATTATATCCGACATTCTATTATGACTATGACATCACACTTCATGAGTACTGCCACATTTGATTAGTAGTATGATATATCTGGCTATGGCTAAGTTTCCACTTGGTCTTTTTTCTGGCAGTTTTTGGAAAACTGCCACTGCATTTTTTGAGCCAAAGTCAGAAGTGGATCCATAAGGGAGGAGAAGTGTAAGTCCTTCCTTTATATGTCCTATTCCTTTTGAATACATTTCTGGCTTTGACTCAAAAACTGCAGTGGCAGTTTTCCAAAAACCTGGAAACTTAGCCTATGGCTGATATTTGACTGACTATTAGACTATTAGACTTGGTATGCATGGTGACAGCAATGCTTATACATACACTTAGACATAATACCACTGTTTATTTATTTATTTTTTGCTGTTAGACACTGGTTGCGGATTGGGTTGCCAGAGGCTTTCCGCCCATTGCCTTGGCTACTAGGGTCTATCGGCATTACACATTTACCCCTAGAACACTTTACTCTAGATAACATTTGACATTCTGTTACCTCACTTTTGTACGTGCATTTGGTTAGCTACAGGAATACCTTATGGCCATTAAAGTACCCTGAGCTCGCAAAGACAAGAAGAAATGACATTAGTTACATGACATTTTAATGACTAACAGTGGTGTGGACTGATATAAGAATGCTACAGTCCCTAATGTATATTTGACTGAAGTTTGTGACTGATGTACATGACTTTTGTTTTATGTGTACTGAATTTATGTGTGTACGCTATTTAGGTCAGTTTAGATATCTGGCTGTGTGAGGTGTTAGTGTGAAGGTGGTTTTCTCGTCTCTCCCAGTGGAGCTGGGACAACACCTATGTGGTATCACTAGAACACCTTTATACAACTCTGTATATGTGTACAGTAAACCATTTACACTTTATTACATTTTATTAGGCACAACTTATATTACCTATAGACATAAGGGTTAAGTACAGCTCACCCAATAACTGATATAGTCATGTTAGATCCACCTGATATCCTGGAGTGCAAAATGGTGCACAAAATATATTACTTTTACCATATATACATTAAAGTTCATGTATGGCTCAGTAGTCCCAATACATTTTGGAGTCTCTGGTTAAAATCACGGCCGTAGCCAGGCACAAGACTTACAAAAACATTGCAGGATAAACTGGCTTGACGAAAGTCTGTTCGGTTCTCTTCTTAAATGTTGCTTTGAGGATGTTAAGGGGGCGGAGCCTGGCCGAGGACTGAGATGGTGGTGTGAGCCTGCAGCTCTCCGCCTAAGCACACTCCTAGCACCTATAACTGCCCTCTTACTAGCTTCAAGATGGGGAAAATTGGAAGGGGAACGTGGTGTGATCCTGCTGAATCCTCGGGACCCGGGAGAAACCAGGCTGACATGGCCAAATTCTTGAAGAAGAAAGGAGCAGCCTCCCCGGCTAGACAGCCAAAGATGGTGCCCGCTGCTTCTTCACAACACATGTTTGAGGACGCCGCTGACTCGGATAGTGAGGAAGACCGGGCGTCCCCTGCAGTTGTCACCCAGAAATTTCCTCAAATCCTTCATGAAGAAGGTTCTCTCGGACGCCCTGCAACCGGTCCTTGCGGACCTAACAGAGATCAAGTCCGAGGTCCACGCAATAGGGTTTCGGACGGAGGCCCTTGAGACTGCTTGCTCAGGTATGGCGGCACATGCCGAAGTAGTAGCTGCGAGACAGAACCAGCTGGTCTCTCATGTAAATAATGCGCTCTCCCTAATAGAAGACCAAGAGAACCGTAGCCGCCGTAAAAACCTGCGCTTCAAGGGGGTCCCAGAGGCCTGGACCCCCGACTCTCTCCATAAAATGGCTATGGATTTATTTGCAAGGCTGCTGGGCCCAGAGAGAGCTGCCTCGGTGGTCATTGAGCGCATTCACAGGGCTCTGCGCCCTAAACCCCGTCCCCTAGAGCCACCAAGGGACATCATATGCGGTTTGCTATCGTATGTGGACACGGCCGCTATTCTCCAGGCAGCGAGAGACACACGACCCCTCACGCTGGGCGAAGATGAGATTGCTGTGTACCAAGACCTCTCGCCCACAACGCTTGCTAAACAAAGATTACTTAAATGTTGCTTTGATGTAGTAACCTGTAACAATAAGAATGTACTTGTGCAAAGAACAGTCAGATACCCACAATAGTTACAGTCATTGTACACAACTTTAAGTAGGCACTCTTTTATTTTCCCAGCCTCGCCTATCTGTATGCTTCCTAGGTTGAGACATAAATCTAGGAGCGCGAGACTGGACCCCCTCCATGGGATTCACATGAGTGTTCCATACCACATGGGTTAATCTTGACTGAGCAATGGTCGGGCGGACAGTGACCACTACACTCACAGCAGCAGCTTGCGCCACTAGGTATATTGTAGTTGCCTGTTGGTCCGGCCAAACCTGTTTGACATCATGAGTAGGCTGAGGCACATTTGTTGGTGCCCGCTGATCAGGCCACACCTCCTCAGGGGGAGTAGGCGGGGGCACATATTCTGTAAAGGAACTTGGGAGCCATAGCAGGTGCCTCGGGCATGTAGATCTCCACCTCAAGCACAGCGTCTGGGATCTTCATTGGTCTCAGCCCAAAAGTATCTGCGTCCCAGTCGTCTGAAGGAAGGTAGGTGAATGGCAGCTGAGTGGGGTTCTTTGGGCCATGTGATGGCTGCTGCCCATTCTCCTCGCAGGCTCCTCACTGGAGTGTACTCTACGATTTCACCTTCTTCCAGGGAAGGCAGTGATGGGGGAAGATGGTCTCTTTGGACAGCTCTCCTTGACAAGGATGATGCCGCCATGCTGGCAGTCCATCAGTGTGCCAAATCCCCTGACTCGGTTGAACTTTACAACAGTAGCGTGGTGGCGTTCCAGGGGTGGCTAACCTTCCCGGGGATGCTCCAGATTTCTGATATATAGGGCCTCCAGCTGTTTTGTGTCTTGTTGCTGTTCTTAATGCACCTCATACGGCAGCAGTTTGGGCCCATACATCTGTTTCTTCTTTGCCCTCAGCTACTATGGCAGCAACTTCGGCTTCTCTACAGGCTTTTTCGGCCTGAGCTGTAGGAACTGGGGGATAAGGCTTCCCTGGCAGGGGAAGAATGTGTTCCCCCATATACTGGATTAATGCAGGCTCATCATCTGGGTAGAGGGGGTGACTCCAGGTGTGCAGCAGCTTCAGCAGCTTTCGGGGCCTGGGTCCCTCTCTCTGGGCTAGAAGTGGAAGGTGTAGGAAATGCGGCCTCGGCCAGGGTACTTACTTCTGACTCCTCAGTAGCAATCTCTGCCCAGGATCCTCAGGTCCTATGGTGAGGAGACAGCCTCACCGGCAATGCTTCTTCTTCCAATTCGGATGATTCCCCTTCTGAGGTGGCTAGCTATTTCTCATCCTATGGAAGCGGGGGCAGGTCGCAGGCCTCCTCGGCCCCAAGGGACAACCGATGCAAACAATCAGCCAGATTTTGAAATAGTTGCTCTGCGGCTGTGGCAACTTTCCGCTACGCTAGCGCCATCTTGGTGCTTTCTCCATGTGCTCTGGTGTGCTCTGTCATCTCTGTACTCCTCTCTGCCATCTACGGTCTGAAGAGCGCTGGCCGCCTGGTCTCTTTTATAAGAGGCTTCAACAAAATGGCGGCTGGCCAGAAAGACTGCAGCACTGACTTCCGGTCCCCCGGCAACAACAAGCAAATACAAGCAGTTCCACTTTGGCATGGAGACGGCTACATGATGTCCACGCCCAGGGGCGGGACGCTGATAAGCACGGGACATTTTCGCGCGCTTCTCGGGTTCCTCCTTAACCCTTGCAGGTACAATTTGTAATGGAGTACGTAGCAGGGCTTCGGTCCCAGTCTTACACATGGCAGCAATACAGTATTCTACATCTCATTCCGGAAATGAGCACATTTCTGAATAGGTGGAGGGCTAATGGCTTTTGTGGCAATGGTATACACCCGTATCTTGTTTCGGGCGGCTTGGTGGTTGAGTACTTAAGGCACCCACCCCAATCCTGTTTGTGATGCCAAAATTGTGGTAGACCACCGGTGTATGGCTGGACCACGGGGTGTAGCGGTGTAGATGGTGGGGCCAGATGGCATTAACCCCTGGGGCAAGATGCTGTTAACCCCTAGTGTTTGTGACACAGTGGCTATGTGTTGTATCCTACTGGAAGCTTCCTATGATGCATATAGAGGTGACAAGGCAGAAGTTTCAGCTGCTTTGATTGTATAAAGTGCCCGAGGGGTGGGGAAGTGGATCTTCACCAAAAATTCTTAAAAAAAACAAGTTTAACATAAAAACTGAGTCAGAGTCAGGAGGCAGCATGAACGAGTATTTATGTAACCTGTACGGTTGCCATCTTCGATCGGTTGCTTTTTTGGGGGGGAAGGGGGGGGGCATTGTATCATCTTAGGCAACAGTGAAGGAATTTGGATGGCAGCCCGGGTGGTTGCAATAACACCAGGTATATTATTAAAGTATTGTGTGTATAATTGTCAGCACAACGCTCACATAGAGTCATTCTATAGTACCAGCGGTAAAAGCTGCATATGAAGCAGGAGAGGGTCACGTTATCTGTATTATGATAGTTCATTGTTCATTAAAGGGGTACTCCACTGCCTCAGCATTCGGATCATTTTGTTCCAAAGGCTGAGTGTGGGCACTGAGGCTCGTGAGATCATGGCCACGCCTCCTCGTGATGTCGCACCACGCCCCCTCAATGCAAGCCTAGGGGAGAGGGCATGGCCGCAATGTCACGAGCCCCGGAGCCTGCAAAAAATGTTCTGAACGCTGAGGCAGTGGGGTACCCCTTTAAGCAGCCTATAACCCAGTATTTCCTAACCAGGGTGCCTCCAGCTGTTGCATAACTACAACTCCCAGCATGCTTTAATCCTATACTGACTATTCATTCATAACGAGGCTGCTATAGCCATCTTATGTCATGGCAGCATGAAAGAGTATAGGGATGAGCCGGCTCCATGTACAGTCAGTTCCAGTAGTTAAAGGACAACTGCAGCGGCATTACACAGGATAGGGGATAAGTGTTTGACCGCGAGGGGTCCGACTGCTGGGACCCCCCCCCCGAGATCTCCCTAACGGGGCGCTGCCATAAGTGCTCATGGTGAGCGCTAAAGCGCGTAGCGTCGACCTAGAGGTTGACGGTAAAGCCCCGTCTCCTCCCCGTCCCCATACAGTTCTATGGGGGAGGCACGAACGCTGCCTCCCCGCCTCTCCCATAGAGATGTATGGAGGAGGCGTGCCGACCGCAACGTCATGCTGCGGCTTGCACGCCCCCTGCACGGGAGAGCCGCGGCCCCGTACAGGAGATCACAGGGGGTCCCAGCGGTCGGACCCCCCGCAATCAAACATTTATCCCCTATCTTGAGGATAGGGGATAAGTGTTTGTAACGCTGCAGATGTCCTTTAACTACAGCCTGTATCCCTAGACCCCCATAGATGCCATCGTCAATATTGACTGCAATCTGTAGGCGTTAGACAGGGGGGTGACCCCCTTTTATCACCCATAAACCCTTTATCCTGCTTCACAAATGTAGGCTGCCGTCTTGTAGAAGCAATCTCATTTTCAAGTGCAATAGGATGACTAAAAATATAGCTCCATTAAAGGGGTACTCCAGTGGAAAAAAAAAATTCAAATCAACTGGTTCAAGAAAGTTATACAGACTTGTAAATTACTTCTATATAAAAATCTTAACCCTTCCAGTACTTATACGCTGCTGTATACTACAGAGGAAGTTGTGTAGTTATTTTCTGTCTGATCACAGTGCTCTCTGCTGACACCTCTGTCCATGTCAGGAACTGTCCAGAGCAGGAGCAAATCCCCATAGCAAACCTCTCTTGCTCCGGACAATTCCTGACTCCTGCCATCTATATCCGTGTCAGGAACTGTCCAGAGCAGGAGAGGTTTGCTATGGGGATTTGCTCCTGCTCTGGACAGTTCCTAAAACGGACAGAGGTGTCAGCAGAGAGCACTGTGGTCAGACTGGAAAGAACTACACAACTGTCTCTGGAGCATACAGCAGCTGATAAGTACTATAAGGATTAATATTTTTATATAAAAGTAATTTACAAATCTGTATAACTTTTTGCCACCAGTTCATAAAAAAAAATAGTTTTCCACCAGAGTACCCCTTTAAAGGAAATCTGTCAGCTATAAATGCTGCAGATGGCTTAAAGGAGTACTCTGCCCCTAGACATCTTATCCCCTATCCAAAGGATAGGGGATAAGATGTCCAGTTGTGGGGGTCCTGCCACTGGGGACCCCCGTGATCGCTCTGTGCGTAATGACAGGCAATACAGGGGCCGGAGCAGCGTGACGTCATGGCTCCGCCCCTCATGACATCACGGCCCGTCCCCTTAATGCAAGTCTATGGCAGGCCCCCTCCCATAGACTTGTATTGACGGGGCGGGCCGTGACGTCACGAGGGGCGGAGCCGTGACGTAACGATGCTCCGGCCCCGGTATTGCCCGTCATTACGTGCAGAGTGATCTCGCTCTGCGCAGTAATGATAGCGGGGTGCTGCAGCAGTGATCCCAGGGGTCCCCAGCAGTGGGACCCCGGCGATCTGACATCTTATCCCCTATCCTTTGGATAGGGGATAAGATGTCTAGGGGCGGAGTACCCCTTTAAGACAGGTGCGTGGTTTACCCTCTTGTGCAGTTTTAAGGCTGTTTCATACAAGGCAGTGATATCAATCAGTGGTGCACCATGATATGTTTCCCCTTCTATGTGCCATGGCATTTCCCTGCAACCACCACTAGGAGGAGCTCAGTGCAGAAGAGATTTTTACAGCTCCTGTTGAGATCTATAACTATGTAAATCCAGATACAGTGAGCTCCCTCTAGTGGTGACATCAGGAAGCAATAATTCTATTATGTAACTGTATGAGCCCTGAGCAGCAGGAGGACATTAATCTGCTATGGAACCCTAGAAGTATACAGCCCTGATATGACGCTGATGTTCAGAATTTCTGTATTTCTCGTTTGCCTCCAGATGGACAAGGACAATTAGTCAATTGCAGAAACAAATTGCCCCCATAGGAGCGGATGTACAAATAAGATGTCAGGAGAGCAAATCCCAGCAGTAATTCTAGAGGAAACAAATGTATCAGCTGTGTTTACATCCTAATTGTTTCAAGCCTTGTTTATTGATGAGGATCTGATGCTAATGAGAAGAAATCACAAACCGTCAGCACCCGCAAGACGTCTCAGGGGTCATTTATTTATACAGTTAATTCCCCAGGAACGATGTCACGTAGACTACAGGAACCAGGCTTGTCCATTCACTCCAGTGGCCATAGACTAGTCCTAGCCAACCCTCTATGAGACTCTATGGACTAATGGAACAAATGCTCAGTCCAGACCTTATTGCTTAGACATAAAGTGCTGACAAAACCTCAGCTGTAAGAAGTATTAGGCTGGGGTATGGGTTTTGGTCCATCTCTTTTTTGTGTCTGTTCACTGACAGCAATCAAGGGACTAAAAAAGGGGAAGCAATCTATTCTTAAAGGGGTCCTCCGAAACTCCAGTGTTCTGAACATTTTGTTCAGAACGCTCAGAGCCGGAGGCCGCGATTGTGACATCATGACCACGCCCCCTCCATTCATGTCTATGGGAGGGGGCGTGTCGGCCAACACGCCCCCTCCCATAGACATGAATGGAGGGAGCATGGCGTGACGTCACGAGGGGGCGGGGCCGTGATGTCATGACCACTGCCGCAGGAACACGGTGTTTGTTTAGAACGCTGGGTGCTGTGGGAGGCTAGGGGATAAGATGTCTAGCAGTGGAGTACCCCTTTAACAAGTAAAAGAATGTTGCTGAACTGTCCACCATACAATGATTACATTTAATGGGATCTGCTGGTAACCTAATGTCTACTGGGCTTGTGGCAACTTGGGGGATCAGTTACTTCATGGGGAACGCTACCAGAGACCAGAGAGGAAGGGGTTACAGAGAATCCTGCAGTGATTGGATAAAGAGACCAGAGAGGAAGGGGTTACAGAGAATCCTGCAGTGATTGGATGAAGAGACCAGAGAGGAGGGGATTACAGAGCAGCCTGCAGTGATTGGATGAAGAGACCAGTGAGGAAGGGGTTACAGAGCAGCCTGCAGTGATTGGATGAAGAGACCCAGCACAGCAAAATTAAGTGAACTGAATGCATGATTAGTGAGGGTGGGCTCAGTGCTTGCCTTGGACCGCCCCTTCCTGAGCAGCAGATGTCAGAATGAGTGAGCAGCAGAACAAAGGGGTTTGTGAGCCAAATACAGAAGCAAGACACATAAAAGCACATGTAAAGCATCTACATGACCTAGTGAGTAGCATATATAAGCATTTTTTCTGTGATATGACAGGTACTCTTTAAACACAGGTTGTGGATTCTTAATGAGCACACAAGGACCAAATGTTTTGTTTTAATAGTTAGCGGTGCAGCACTAAAAAAGACAAAATAGGAAGGCAGAAGAAAAACTGTTCAAAGAAATAAAAAGGAGAAATAACAGAAGTTGTCAGGGAGCATCCCAATTGTGGTCCTGGTAACATGAATGCAATGACAGGTTTCCTTTAAAGATCCCTGGCTTTTGCAGTGTGGTTTGGATTATATATACAGTGGGGATCAAAATTTTGGGCGCCCCAGGTAAAAATGTGTATTAATGTGCATAAAGAAGCCAAGGAAAGATGGAAAAATCTCCAAAAGCATCAAATTACAGATTAGACATTCTTATAATATGTCACCAAAAGTTACATTTTATTTCCATCATTTACACTTTCAAAATAACAGAAAACAAAAAAAAAATACCGAATTTATATCATGCACTGCCCCCTTTGGAAAGCTGAGACCTGCCAGTGTTAAGTGCAGACAAAGACAAATCTCGATCTCTGGAGATGGACTTGTAACCTTGAGATTGTTGATATTTTTCCACAATTTTGGTTCTCAAGTCCTCAGACAGTTCTCTTCTCCTCTTTCTGTTGTCCATGCTTAGTGTGGCACACACAGACACACAATGCAAAGACTAAGTGAACTTCTCTCCTTTTTATCTGTGATTTATTTATATTGCCCACACCTGTTACTTGTCCCAGGTGAGTTTAAAGGAGCATCAAAGGCTTGAAACAATCTTATTTCTCCACAATTTTGAAAGGGTGCCTATAATTTTGTCCAGCACATTTTTGGAGTTTGGTGACATTATGTCCAATTAGCCTTTTTCATCAATCAGATATGAACATATATAGATTATTAGTGAAGCATTATTAGGCTATGTTAGTAACGCACATACAGTAAAGGGTTAGTTCAATATTATATACATGGCATTACTCTACAAAAGTACATCACACAAAATGATACAGGAATGGGCAAATAACTAATCTCTTGATATATAACATGGAAGTGACGTTTATAAACACTCCACCCACTTCTAACTAACCACACAAATCTGGCAATAAATGTTTAGCTAAAGTACAAGACATATAATCTATGGTACTAAATTTGGAGGAATTCTTCATATAGTTTCCTTGTGGAATTATTTTTCTTATATCAATTAGTTGGCGAAGGATCATAGACTATGCCATGTGCATTATGGAAAAGCTCTGACATGCATAGAACATGCCCCGTTCATTGAAGAAGTGATCCATAGCCTAGAACTTTGGTTCCAGCAGTTTAACCCTTACAGCTGCGGTCAGAAGCAACCACAAGCTATAAGGAGTACCGTGCTACATAGTGTCACTTAGCGCACAGTGCCGTACATTTACAGCGTGGCTGTGATGCGAGCACAGGAGATGCGCTCGCTTCATTCCCAACAGTATCCGGCGGCTGTCAGCAGCCGCGGACCCACCGGTAATGGCAGACATCAGCGATCGCACTGATGTCTGCCATTAACCCCTCAGATTTTTAGTCCCCATAGATTGCTAATATTGTTCAGTGCTATTCATAGGGCATAGCATTGATCAGTATCATCGGTGATCTTCTGCTCTGGTCTGCTAAAAGGCAGATCAGTGTAGAAGACCCCGGGAGACGGACCTCCGTCCGCCATCTTGGCTGATCTGATGTTTATTCTTTTGCAGGAAACACTTTCCTGTTATGCTTGATAAAATACAAATATGCTGCCTTATATACAGGTATTGCTTCTTTGCTGTGTGGCTCTGTATTGATGCTGTTATGTAGATCCTTATTATGAGCGTGCTGAATTATAGTATCATTTTTGCAATTATTTTATTAAATACTTTCATGTGACAATACTGAAGAAATGAGCCGACCTGTATAACAGATGTTGTGTCCCCTCAAAATAACTCTACACACAGCCTTTAAAGGGGCACTCCGCTACTCAGCGTTTGGAACAAACTGTTCCAAACGCTGGAGCCGGCATCAGGAGCTCATGGCGTCATAGCCCCATCCCCTCATGACATCACGTCCCGCCCCCTCAATGCAAGTCTATGGGAGGGGGCGTGACAGCCGTCACGCCCCCTCCCATAGACTTGCATTGAGGGGGCGGGACATGACTTTATGGGGGGGCTATGATGTCACGAGTTAGCGCACCAGCTCCAGCGTTCCGAACTGCTTTTTCCAAACGCAGAGCAGCGGAGTGCCCCTTTAAGCCTCTTGGACATGGAGTTCACCAGATCTTCACAGGTTGCTCATGGCGTCCTTTTCCCTCCTTTTGATGATATTACGGAGCTGGAAGATATTAGAGACCTTGCGCTCCCTCATCTTCTGTTTGAGGCCTCACAGATGCCCAATAGGGTTTAGGTCTGGAGACATGCTTGGTGAGCCCATCACCTTTACCCTCAGCTTCTTAAGCAAGGCAGTGGTGGTCTTTGGGGTGTTTGGGGTCATTATCATGCTGGCAGCACACATGCATCTGTTTTCCAAAGACAAACTCTGGAAATGACACTGAGCACGTGCACTCAACTTGGCGAGGAATGTTTGCGCTGGTCCCGCAGCATGGTCTTGCCCACCGTTCAGTATCTCAGTATCAGTATTTTAAGGATATTGGCAATCTTCTTATAGCTTGCACCATCTTCATGTAGAGCAACAATTCTATTTTAAGATCCTCAGTGAGTTATTTGCTAGGATGTGTCATGTTGAATTACCAGTGGACAGTATTAGAGAGTGTGAGAGCGATAACACCAAATTTAAGATATCTGCTCCTCATTCGCACACTAACAAGTCACATGACACTGGGGAAGGAAAATGGCTAATTGGACCCAATTTGGACATTTCCACTCACTTTTGCTGCCAAGGTTCAGGCATTAATGAGTTGAGTTATTTTGACTGTCTGTGCAGAGGGTCATTTCTTCAGTATTGTGACATGAAAAGATAAAATATTTACAAATGGAAGGTAATATAAATATGTATATAAACAAAATAAAAAGACTATTTTTAATTTAAACAGTCACACCTAAAGGTGATCTTACCCTCAAAAGAAATATTAGGGTAAGTGAGTGACTCACAATAAACTGCATTGTCTTTGGAAATATCCCAATTTCTTTACAAATAGAATCTGCATCTGCTTCTCCTGTTGTGGTCTGTTCTCTGTTATGTGTCATTTATTCTATTTACTTATTACGACACAAGTCAGCAGAGAAAACAGAAACCAGAGCTATGGCTGATGCCAGGAAACAATCGCTGTATAACAGAGCACGATTATACGGTTTATTTACACTGTAAGGATCAGAACCCTTCATAGAGACAGATGGCACTCACCAAATAACTTCTGTGAACCATCGGCTTTATTCAGAGCTTCATTCACCTGTCCAAACGAAGTACATACAGCTCGGATGCCGGGAGGATGCTAATGCGGTGTGGTGCCGTTTGGTGTAGTGTGGTGTGGTGCGGTGCAGTGTGGTGCAGTGTGGTGCAGTGTGGTGCAGTGTGGTGCGGTGCAGTGTGGAGCGGTGTGGTGTGGTGCAGTGCAGTGTGGTGTGGTGCAGTGTGGTGTGATGCGGTGTGGTGTGGTGTAGTGCAGTGTGGTGCAGTGTGGTGCGGTGTGCTGCAGTGCGGTGTGGTGAGATGTGGTGCGGTGCAGTGTGGTGTGATGCGGTGTGGTGCAGTGTGGTGTGGTGTGATGTGGTGCAGTGTGGTGTGGTGCAGTGTAGTGTGGTGCAGTGTAGTGTGGTGCAGTGTGGTGTGGTGCGGTGTGGTGCAGTGTGGTGTGGTGCGGTGTGATGTGGTGCATTGTGGTGTGGTGCATTGTGGTGTGGTGTAGTGTGGTGCGGTGTGGTGCAGTGTGGTGCGGTGTGGTGTGGTGAGATGTGGTGTGGTGCAGTGTAGTGCAGTGTGGTGTGATGCGGTGTGGTGTGATGCGGTGCAGTATGGTGCAGTGGGGTATGGTGTGGTGCAGTGTGGTGCGGTGTGATGCAGTGTGGTGTGATGTGTGGTGCGGTGCAGTGTGGTGCAGTGTGGAGCGTGTGGTGCAGTGTGGTGCGGTGCAGTGTGGTGTAGTGTGGAGCGGTGTGGTGCAGTGTGGTGTGGTGCAGTGTGGTGTGGTGCGGTGTGGAGCAGTGTGGTGCGGTGCAGTGAGGTGCGGTGTGGAGCGGTGTTGTGCAGTGTGGTGTGGTGCAGTGTGGTGCGGTGCAGTGAGGTGCGGTGTGGAGCGGTGTTGTGCGGTGTGGTGCAGTGTGGTGTGGTGCAGTGTGGTGTGGTGCAGTGTGGTGCGGTGCAGTGTGGTGCGGTGCAGTGTGGTGCGGTGCAGTGTGGAGCGGTGTGGTGCTGTTCAGAGGGGTGCGGAGTGGTGTGGAGTTGTGTGGTGCCGTGTGGTGCGGTGTGGTGCTGTGCAGTGTGGTGTGGTGTGGTTCGGTGTGGTGCAGTGTGGTGTGGTGCGTTGCGGTGTAGTGTGGTGCAGTGAGGTGTGGTGTGGAGCGGTGTGGTGTGGTGCTGTGCAGTGTGGTGTGGAGCGGTGTGGTCATGTGCAGTGTGGTGTGGTGCAGTGTGGTGTGGTGTGTTGCGGTGTGGTGTGGTGCAGTGTGGTGCGGAGTGGTGTGGTGTGGAGCGGTGTGGTGCAGTGTAGAGTGGTTTGTTGCGGTGTGGTGCAGTGTGGAGCGGTGTGGTGCAGTGTGGAGTGGTGTGTTGCGGTGTGGTGCAGTGTGGAGTGGTGTGGAGCGGGGTGTTGCGGTGTGGTGCAGTGTGGAGTGGTGTGGAGCGGTGTGGTGCAGTGTGGAGTGGTGTGTTGCGGTGTGGTGTGGTGCAGTGTGGTGCAGTGTGGAGCGGTGTGGTGCAGTGTGGAGTGGTGTGTTGCGGTGTGGTGCAGTGAGGTGCAGTGTGGAGCGGTGTGGTGCAGTGTGGAGTGGTGTGTTGCAGTGTGGTGCAGTGTGGAGCGGTGTGGTGCAGTGTGGAGTGGTGTGTTGCGGTGTGGTGTGGTGCAGTGTGGAGCGGTGTGGTGCAGTGTGGAGTGGTGTGTTGCGGTGTGGTGCAGTGTGGTGCAGTGTGGAGTGGTGTGGTGTGGTGCAGTGTGGAGTGGTGTGGTGCAGTGTGGAGTGGTGTGTTGCGGTGTGGTGTGGTGCAGTGTGGAGCGGTGTGGTGCAGTGTGGAGTGGTGTGTTGCGGTGTGGTGTGTTGTGGTGCGGAGTGGTGCAGAGTGGTGCGGTGTGGTGCAGTGTGGAGTGGTGTGTTGCGGTGTGGTGTGGTGCAGTGTGGTGCATAGTGGTGCGGTGTGGTGCAGTGTGGAGTGGTGTGGTGCAGTGTGGAGTGGTGTGTTGTGGTGCGGAGTGGTGCGGTGTGGTGTAGTGTGGTGCGGTGTGGAGGCGTGTGGTGTAGTGTGGATCGGTGTGGAGCGGTGTGGTGCAGTGTGGAGTGGTGTGTTGCGGTGTGGTGTGGTGCAGTGTGGTGTGGTGTAGTGTGGTGCGGTGTGGAGGCGTGTGGTGTAGTGTGGTGCGGTGTGGAGGCGTGTGGTGTAGTGTGGAGCGGTGTGGTGCAGTGTGGAGTGGTGTGTTGCGGTGTGGTGTGGTGCAGTGTGGTGTGGTGTAGTGTGGTGCGGTGTGGAGGCGTGTGGTGTAGTGTGGTGCGGTGTGGAGGCGTGTGGTGTAGTGTGGTGCGGTGTGGAGGCGTGTGGTGTAGTGTGGAGCGGTGTGGTGCAGTGTGGAGTGGTGTGTTGCGGTGTGGTGTGGTGTAGTGTGGAGCGGTGTGGTGCAGTGTGGAGTGGTGTGTTGTGGTGTAGTGCAGTGTGGTGTGGTGTAGTGTGGTGCAGTGTGGAGTGGTGTGTTGTGGTGTAGTGCAGTGTGGAGCGGTGTGGTGCAGTGTGGTGTGGTGTAGTGTGGTGCGGTGTGGAGGCGTGTGGTGTAGTGTGGAGCGGTGTGGTGCAGTGTGGAGTGGTGTGTTGCGGTGTGGTGTGTTGCAGTGTGGTGCGGTGTGGAGGCGTGTGGTGTAGTGTGGAGCGGTGTGGTGCAGTGTGGAGTGGTGTGTTGCGGTGTGGTGCAGTGTGGTGCGGAGTGGTGCGGTGTGGATGAATGAAGCTCTGAATAAAGCCGGGGGTTTACAGGAGTTTTCTGGTGAGTGCCATCTGTTTCTTTGCCTCTCTGAAGTGTTTGGATCTGTTACCAGTATTCACCACCTCTTATATATACAGCCGGGTCCATTGTGCAGCTAGGACAGGGATTGTAGCGGAGTGTTACCTGCTGGTTGTTTTAGTACTTCTTGTCTCCTTGTTAGTTTGCAGTTATTACTCTGTAGTTGATACATTTTGTACTTATCATATTTTAGGCGCTGACGGTGTTTTCGAGCTCTTTTAATTGGTAATGATACATTTATAAATTGTAACGGGCAGCGATTCCTGTTCAGGGGGCCTCCAACTCTTTAAAAACGAAAAACTCCCAGCATGCCTGGACAGAATTTGGCTGTCCGGGCATGCTGGGAGTTGTAGTTTTGCAACAGCTGGAGGGCCACTGGTGTGGAAAACACTTGTTGTGGTGTTGTCTCTGCAGCCCCCCGACTGCTCTACTTTTCCTAAAAGAAAGTTGTGTAGTCCTCTCGTTGTAAGTGTGGTGTTGTCTCCAGCTACCTGGCTCCTCCCTCCTTCCTGACAGGCCTGTGATTGTCAGTGTGGTGTTGTCTCCAGCTCTCTGTCTCCTCCATCTCTCCTGATAGGAAGTTTTGTAGTCCTCTCATTGTCAATGTGGTATTGTCTCAGCAGCTCCCCGGCTTCTCCCTCTCTCCTGACAGGAAGTTGTGTAGTGCGCTCATTGTCAGTGGAATGTTGTCTCACTGCTCCACCGCTCCTCCCTTCCCCCCTGACAGGAAGTTGTGTAGGCCTTTCACTGTCAGTGTGGTGTTGTCACAGCAGCTCTCCTCTGTCTCAGAGACAACACATAACATTATTTTTTTTTCTCATGGGAAAAACTACAACTACTCCCAGCATGTCCTGTTATCATTTTAAAGGGGTCCTCCACTGGAAAACATTTTCTTTTATATCAACTGGTGCCAGAAAGTTAAAAAGATTTGCAAATTACTTCTATTTAAAAGTCTTAATCCTTCCAGGACTTATCAGTTGCAGTATAGTACACAGGAAGTACTTTTCTTTTTGAATTTCCTTTCAGTCTGACCACAGTGCTCTCTGCTGACACCTCTGTCCATTTTAGGAACTGTCCAGAGCAGGAGCAAATCCCCCATAGAAAATCTCTCCTGCTCTGGACAGTTCCTGACATGGACAGAGGTGTCAGCAGAGAGCACTGTGGTCAGACTGAAAGGAAATTCAAAAATAAAAGAACTTCCTGTGTATTATACTGCAGCTGATAAGTACTGGAAGGATTGGGATTCTTTTAATAGAAGTAATTTGCAAATCTGTTTAACTTTCCGGCACCAATTGATTTGAAAGAAAATGTTTTCCAAAGGAGCACCCCTTTAACTCCATTGTAGGTGTATGTATATCTGTACCCCCCCCCCCCCCCCCCCCCCCCAGTGGTAGCTGTATACAGACAGCATTTTATCGTGCAGCTGTGTAAAGTGATGCAGGGGATTATGGGTAATTTGGGTGCTATTTTGTGCTGTTGTCTTTCATCAGCAAATACACAATGTTTATATGATCACATGATACCTGATCACCAGGAAACATATGAGAGTTACTAATGCATCATGAATGTATATATAATGCCCAGAATCGCAAACAGTCACTTCTTTAAAGGGGTATTCCAAGAAAAAACTTTTTTTCTTTTGTCTATATCAACTGGACGCAGAAAGTTAAACAGATTTGTAAATTACTTCTATTGTAAAATCTTAATCCTTCCAATAATTATCAGCTGCTGAAGTTGAGTTGTCGTTTTCTGTCTGACAACAGTGCGCTCTGCTGAGTAGAAGAGGTTTGCTATGGGGACTATTTGCTTCTAAACTGGGCGGTTCCCGAGACAGGTGTCATCAGAGAGGACTTAAAAGAACAACTCAACTTCAGCAGCTCATAAGTACTGAAAGGATTAAGATTTTTTAATAGAAGTCATTTACAAATCTGTTTAACTTTCTGGAGCCAGTTGATAGATATATATATATATATATATATATATATATCAAGTTTTTTTCCTGGATAACCCCTTTAATTCAGCCACTACACCATTGAAACCATTAGTTTAAATGAGTGTTTCCCAACCAGTGTGCCTCCAGCTGTTGCAAACCTACAACTCCCAGCATGCCCGGACAGCCAACGGCTGTCCGGGCATGCTGGGAGTTGTAGTTTTGCAACAGCTGGAGGCACATTGGTTTGGAAACACTGGTTTGGATCCTTAGAAACAATCACAAATATAATTCACTGCATGTGGCCAGTTGGAGGCTGCCACCTGGTGTTCGGATGTGGTATAGCAGGCTACACTTGATACATTTTATCTGGTTCTCCGCTGACTGTTTCACCTATGTTACCATGTGCTCTCTGTTTGGCCGGGTTCACACCACGTTTTTGCAATACAGTTCCCGTATCAGGTTTTTGATTAAAAAAAAATAATAATAATAAAAAAAATACAGATTCCTCAAAACCAGACTAAACTGTATCAAAACGTGTATAGAAATTTTAATCTGTATATGGTTTGAAAAATGACGTCCGGTTGCATCAGTTTTTTAAGAAAAATATGTATACGTTTTTAACTTTTCATTCCATTTTGAATAAAGTTTCACTTGTTCGATTGAAATTCCAATGTGCCTCCAGCTGTTGCAAAACTACAACCCCTGCACTAATGCATCATAAATGTATCTTTGATACCCCGAATCCCATGCAGACAGTCACCTCTTTAATTTGGCCTTTGTCATTGATCCCTATGATGAAGCCGTCAGTTCAGGTCATTCGGCTCAATCCCAAATATGATTCACTGTATTCAATGCCTGATATGCTGCATGTGATCGGAGGGAGGATGCCACCTGGTGTTCAGATGCAGTATTGCATGCTTCATTTTCTCCCTAGCAATGTATAAAATCTTGCCATTAAAAGGGCACTCACGTTAAAAATGTTTGTTTTTTTTGTTGTTTTTTTTATCTACTGGTGCCAGAAAGTTGAACAGATTTGTAAATGACTTCTATTAAAAAATCTTAATCCTTCCAGGACTTTTTAGGCGCTGTATACTACAGTAGAAATGCTTTTCTTTTTGGATTTCTCTGATGTCATGACCACAGTGCTCTGTGCTGACCTCTGCTGTCCATTTTTGGAACTATCTAGAACAGGAGAAAATCCCCATAGCAAACATATGCTGCTCTGGACAGTTCCTAAAATGGACAGAGATGTCAGCAGAGAGCACTGTGGTCGTGATGTCAGCAGAGAGCTCTGTGTTGCAAAAAGAAAAGAATTTCCTCTATAGTATTCAGCAGCTAAGAAGTACTGGAAGGATTACAAGGCCTCCCCGCCTTTATTGTGCAGAACTGCATAATACTACTAGAATACTTAATGAATTAATTAAAGGGGTACTCCAGTGGAAAACTTTTTTTTTTTTTTTTTTTAAATCAACTGGTGCCAGAAAGTTAAATAGATTTGTAAATTACTTCTATTGAAAAATCTTAATCCTTCAAGTACTTATTAGCTGCTGATTACTACAGAGAAAATTATTTTCTTTTTGGAACACAGAGCTCTCTGCTGACATCATGAGCACAGTGCTCTCTGCTGACATCTCTGTCCATTTTAGGAACTGTCCAGAGTAGGAGAAGATCCCCATAGAAAACATATGCTGCTCTGGACAGTTCCTAAGATCGACAGAGATGTCAGCAGAGAGCACTGTGGTCATGATGTCAGCAGAAAGCTCTGTGTTCCAAAAAGAAAAGAATTTCCTCTGTAGTATTCAGCAGCTAATAAGTACTGGAAGGATTAAGATTTTTTTTATAGAAGTAATTTACAAATCTGTTTAACTTTCTGGCACCAGTTGATTAAAAAAAATAAAAACAAAAAATTTCCGCCGGAGTACCCCTTTAAAGTAAGTGACCCCACATTTTAATGCTGTTCCCCTGTACCATAACCCAGTATATTAGTGCAGGTGAACAGCTTGTCATTTTCACTTTAAGACGATCCCAGGGCCTGGACCTAAAGGTTTTCTTTTTAGAAGCTTTTATAATTCCAGGGTTGGATACAGGGAGTATATTATTTATCGTAATATCTCCTCATGTCAGTAAATTAGAAGATTTATTAACATTTTATCATAACTTTAATTCATTTATATTCATTTCTTTTATAATTCACCATTAACTACTTGATATTTATAGAAACAAAATATGTCATCCCAATTATTAAAAATGATTTATTTAATTTTCCGTCATTTGTTTTGACATTAACATTACTGCGCAGAGCAAGATCGCTCTGCACGTAATGACGGGCGATACAGGGGACGGAGCAGCGTGACATCATGGCTCCGCCCCTTGTGACATCACGGCCTGTCCCCTTAATGCAAGTCTATGGCAGGGGGCGTGACGACCGCCACGCCCCCTCCCATAGACTTGTATTGACGGGGGCGGGCCGTGACATCATGAGGGGCGGAGCCGTGACGTAACGATGCTCCGGCCCCTGTATTGCCCGTCATTACGTGCAGAGCGATCTCGCTCTGCGCAGTAATGATAGTGGGGTGCTGCAGCGGCGATCCCCGGGGTCCCCAGCAGCGGGACCCCGGCGATCTGACATCTTATCCCCTATCCTTTGGAGAGTACCCCTTTAATCCTTCCAATAGTTATTAGCTTCTGAAGTTTTCTGTCTAACTGCTCAATGATGATGTCACGTCCCGGGAGCTGTGCATGATGGGAGAATATCCCCATAGGAACTGATCAGCTCCCGGGACGTGAGTCATCAGAGAGCAGTTAGACAGAAAACAACAACTCAACTTCAGAAGCTAATAACTATTGGAAGGATTAAGATTTTTTAATAGAAGTCATTTACAAATCTGTTTAACTTTCCGGAGCCAGTTTATATATATATATATATATATATATATATATATATATATAAAAAAAGTTTTGGCCTGAAATACCCCTTTAACCCATTGATGGTTTCTCTTCAGCCGCCCTGGATTGTATAGGTTTTGCTGGATCAGGGTTTTTATTCGCCGGCTCTTTACAGGATTATAAAAGCAAATCATTCCATGTTTCATCCTGAGGATTTATTACTATTAGACTGTGCACAGATTCTTTACCTGTAACAATAAAACCAGGTGATAGACAACATTGCAATAAAAAAGGCAAAAATAAATAAATAAAATCCTTATTTACCTCAGGAGCCTCTATGTATTTATACTGACATTGTTACTTCCACCTTCTCTATAATTTGCCATTGACCAGAATTAGGTTTGTACAGCCCATTATTGGGGTACACTGCTATAACAGTAACAGTATTTCACTGTATTTAGGAGGTGAACAATAATCCATTTGACTTGCCCCTAGATGGTTTGCTGCGGCTGTGATAACTTCGCTTACTGCAGATCTGTCGCAATTTGTTGACATTTCGTTTTTTACAACCGTACATGAAAAATACTCCCACTTAGATCCAAAAACCGCACATGTATTACCGTATTTTTCGCCCTATAAGATGCACTGGCATATAAGACGTACCCAATTTTAAAGGTGCAAAATCTAGAAAAAAAGATTCTGCACCCAACAGGGATCTTCAACCTGCGAACCTACAGATGTTGCAAAACTACAACTCCCAGCATGCCCAGACAGCCGTTGGCTGTCTGGGCATGCTGGGAGTTGTAGTTTTGCAACATCTGGAGGTCCGCAGGTTGAAGACCACTGGATAGGAGGTAATACTCACGTGTCCCCGCCGCTCCGGACCCGTCACCGCTGCCCTGGATCTTGCTCCATCGCTGTCGCCGCGTCCCCATGATGTCCCCGACGCTCCGGACGTCTTCTTCCCCCGGGATCCACGCTCTCTGTCGCCGTCATCACGTCGCTACGCACGCCGCTCCTATTGGATGATGGGACGGCGTGCACGACAACGTGATGACGTCGAAGGAGAGCGCCGCCATGCAGGGAATCCCGGCACGGAGCAGACACCGAGGAGGCAGGTAAGGTCCCTCCCGGTGTCCTGTAAGCTGTTCGGGACGCCGCAATTTCACCGCGGTGGTCTCGAACAGCCCGACTGAGCAGCCGGGTTAGTGTCACTTTCGCTTCAGACGCGGCGGTCAGCTTTGATCACCGCGTCTGAAGGGTTAATACAGGGCATCACCGCGATCGGTGATGTCCTGTATTAGCCGCGGGTCCCGGCCATTGATGGCCGCCGGGACCGACACGATAGGTGTGTGCATTTACCGTATAAGACGCACCAACTCCCCCCAGTTTTGGGGAAGAAAAAGTGCGTCTTATACGGCGAAAAATACGGTATATAGTTTGTAGAAATACCAGCATCGATTTTAGGGACAGCAGATGTTTATCCCTTATACACATGAATCAACCATTAACCAAGAAAGACAAGCGTTCCAATTCATGTAAGGACAGCAGAGAGTTTTTAAACAAGATTAGATGGCGTCGACCTTACAGGGTATCATTTAAATTCTCTGTTGATTTTTGCTTTGGTGCACATTTTTGTTCAGGACTGTTCTGGTACCACCACTACCTATCTTCAAACTTAAACAAAGATTTGTTAAAAATGGAAATTATATCGTCTATGCAACATCACCATAGATTCACCATAGTGTAAGAAGAATGAAAGGCTTTTTCTGACATGTCATCAATAAAGTAGCATCAAATTGAGTAAATTTGGTGCCCATGGTGGTACCAGAATATCTTATTGGAGACAGGTATACGGAGGGTGGAAAATTAAACCACTAACTCTTGGGTAACCCAAAAATACCCCTGTTTTCCCATACACCCTAATGTTAAAAGTGCAATCTTTATTTGTTTATATTTCTACATTAAACTAAGTTTAAAATTATCATCCGCCATATTGCCCTGATTTGAATTCAGTAAATTGACCAGCCGGTCTATCGATATGAACACATTCAACAGTGTAAGTTGCCTGCAGTAACCCCTGCACTAATATATATTCAGGACGAGGCGTCTGTATTAAAACTTAAACGGCCCCTCAGGGGCCATTTAAGTTTTAATACAGACGCCTCATCCTGAATATATATTAGGGGGGCCGTTTAAGTTTTATTACAGACGCCTCATCCTGAATATATATTAGTGCAGGGGTTACAGCAGGCACCTTGCACTGTTGGATGTGTCCATATCGATAGACCGGCTGGTCAATTTACTGAATTCAAATCAGGGCAATGTGGCGGATGATAATTTTAAACTTAGTTTAATGTAGAAATATAAACAAATAAAGATTGCACTTTTAATATTAGAGTGTATGGGAAAACAGGGGTATTTTTGGGTTACCCAAGGGTAACTTATAAGTTAGTGGTTTAATTCTCCATCTCCATATACCTGTCTCCAATAAGATATTCTGGTACCACCATGGGCACCAAATTTACTAAATTTTATGCTACTTTATTGATGACATGTCAGAAAAAGCCTACCATTCTTCTTACACTATGGTGAATCTATGGTGATGTTGCATAGACGATATAATTTCCATTTTTGACAAATCTTTGTTTTAGTTTGAAGACAACATTAAATATTAGAAGATTGCACTAAACAATAAATTACAATTTAGTGAACAATCAATAAAGTATTATGATTTACAGGTTACAGCATCATCATCTAATTTGGAATACAGAAAATTATCATAAAGCCCTATCAGTGCTCAGACCGTACGCCAAACGGCATCAAATTGGTCTGCATGGTTGTTGTCCCAGAAGGAAGCCTCTTGTGTAGATGTACAAAAAAGATAGCAAACAGTTCGCTGAAAACAAGCAGACTAAGGGCATGGATTACTGGAATCATCATGTCCTGTGGTCTGATGACAACTAGATAAACGTATTTGGTTCAGATTAGTGTTGGGCGCGAATATTCGCATTTCTAATTTTTATCGCGGATATCACAAATTCGCAGATGTTGCGAATATATTCGCTATACATTCGAAATTACGAATATTTGCATTTTTGTTTTTCCTGCACACCTCCTAAAAGCTTTTACTCTTTTAGAATGCGCTCAGTGATGTCACAGTACAGGATTTTATACACAATGATGTCACAATACAGGGATAATGAAATGCGGACATTGATGACACTGTACAGGGATAATATACACAGTGATGTCACAGTACAGAGATAATACACAGTGATGTCACAGTACACAGATAATACACACAGTGATGTCACGGTACAGGGATAATATACACAGTGATGTCACAGTACAGGGATAATATACACAGTGATGTCACAGTACACAGATAATACACACAGTGATGTCACAGTACACAGATAATGTGCACAGTGATGTCACAGTACAGGCATACTACCCACAGTTAAGTGCCCTGTTTTACTTGAGGCCCTGCCCTCCAAAATGTCTGTGCACATCCCTGCAATATAAGTACATTTCACAATAGAGAATACATTCAAAATAACCTATAAAATACCTGACATTTAAAGGGGTACTCCCACCCTAGACCTCTTATCCCCTATTTAAAGGATAGGGGATAAGATGTCTGATCGCGGGGGTCCCGTCGCTGGGGACCCCTGCATTATTGCATGCGCTACCCACCTGGTTTTTCACCGGAACCGCTGGAGGGTCTGAGTCGCGACTCCGGGAACGGAAGTCCATGACGTCAGGACTACCCCCCCGTGTGACGTCACGCCCTTCCCCTCACTGCAAGTCTATGGGAAGCAATAATGCAAGGCAATAATGCAGGGGTCCCCAGCGGCGGGACCCCCACAATCAGACATCTTATCCCCTATCCTTTGGATAGGGGATAAGATGTCTAGGGTGGGAGTAACCCTTTAAGCATGGATCTGTGGGCCTGAGCAGACACTACAAAGTAGCACCCACCTGACAGGACAGGTGGGCAAGAGTGTTCTGCACTGGGACACCACACAATTACATTCTCAACCAGCTCTGCATTGTAAGAAATTACATGATCCAGCAGATTCATCACTTTTTGTTGGATCCTCCACAAACTGGCCCATAAAATTATCCTGCGATAAATTTAGGAATTTTCTCCCCGTTTTAGTTTTAGCCAAACTCAATATCTGGATGGTTAAAATCTCCCATTAGTACTACTGTACCCTCCAGGGCAGCCCTCTATTTGTGCATGCAGCCGACCCGGTAGTCAGGGAAAGACATGGCTGCTCATCTATATGTTACACATTCATCTGTTGCTTCTTAGACACAATTTAAACAACCAACATTTAGTTACTCTTTAAGGCCTTTTGTCACTTTATGGTTATCTGATTCAGAGGGTCCCTAACATGAAAGACGTGGCACTGGGTCAAATTTCCACCACTTGACTGATCCTAATATCAAACTTGGTACATCCAGATTACTAGACTAATACTCAGAGTGAAACACAGTAATGCACATAGCAATAAATTACTCTAGTGATCCCGACAGGTTTTCCCCATTGGTTTAGAGATTCATCAAGGAACAAAACTTACAAGCCTCTCAGATCTGAAAGGTGCCGCTATCTTGTCCACATTGTTTGGCTTTGATGTTCTGTACCTTGAGAAATCCCTTAACCAATGGGGGGGGGGGGGGGGGGGAAACACAGTGGGACCATGAGGATATTTTATTATGTGCACTGTGTTTACTGGGGGCATCTAGCAATCTGGATGTACCAGGTTTGTTATTAGGAATAAGATGCCTTTTACTTTGTTGGCTTTGGCCGCTATACACTGTGCCTTTTTGTCTCTGTTTTACTGTTTCTGTTACAGTACAATAGCAGTCGACGACGCTATTGTGTATGGAAAAAAAAATTGTATGTATACAATTTTCTGGACCATTGTAACCTGAAACCAGACTCAACATACAATGTACGGACAGTCCAGATCTGTGAATGTGTCAATGGCCGGAAGAACCGACCAATCAGAATGGACATTCACTGATAAAACCCCTGTATTACTGAAGCGTATGCACTGACTGGTGTCTGGTAGCGCCCCCTACAATACAGGGAGGTATTACATGTTCTGTACTCTTTACCTGTATTACTGAAGTGTATGCACTGACAGGTGTCTGGTAGCGCCCCCTACAGTACAGGGAGGTATTACATGTTCTGTACTCTTTACCTGTATTACTGAAGTGTATGCACTGACAGGTGTCTGGTAGCGCCCCCTACAGTACAGGGAGGTATTACATGTTCTGTACTCTTTACCTGTATTACTGAAGCGTATGCACTGACTGGTGTCTGGTAGAGCCCTCTACAGTACAGGGAGGTATTACATGTTCTATACTCTTTACCTGTATTACTGAAGTGTATGCACTGACTGGTGTCTGGTAGCGCCCCCTACAGTACAGGGAGGTATTACATGTTCTGTACTCTTTACCTGTATTACTGAAGTGTATGCACTGATTGGTGTCTGGTAGCGCCCCCTACAGTACAGGGAGGTATTATATGTTCTGTACTCCTTATCTGTATTACTGAAGTGTATGCACTGACTGGTGTCTGGTAGCGCCCCCTACAGTACAGGGAGGTATTACATGTTCTGTACTCTTTACCTGTATTACTGAAGTGTATGCACTGACTGGTGTCTGGTAGTGCCCCCTACAGTACAGGGAGGTATTATATGTTCTGTACTCCTTATCTGTATTACTGAAGTGTATGCACTGACTGGTGTCTGGTAGCGCCCCCTACAGTATAGGGAGGTATTACATGTTCTGTACTCTTTACCTGTATTACTGAAGTGTATGCACTGACTGGTGTCTGGTAGCGCCCCCTACAGTACAGGGAGGAATTACATGTTCTGTACACTTTACCTGTACCAGGGTTAGCTGCTCCTTTGGACACCAGGTGAGGGCGACTCCATGTTACTTTTTTAGGACACTGTGTACTGTACAGGACCCTGAAGAAGCTTCTGTCCTCTACATAGACAGTGATTACAGCTCCCAGCAGATCTTTATTACTTTTATATGTATGAACTTGCTTTATCTTTATTAGTGTTTTACTTATTTTTGTTTAATCCTCACTTTTTCCTATTTTTGGATGACATCTTGGTGGCTTCAGAACCAATTACCAGGTTTCCATAGAGTTATAGTCCCAACATACAATGATTGTCCTGGAACCAATTACGGTAATATTGTAACTTGAGGGACCACTGTATGTTTTCCCTTTTCAAGTCCCTTACACGGAAACAGACCCAGCCTTAGTGGATCCACAGACTTTGTTATTCAGCACGGTCTTCAAAATGAGTCTCAATGGTAAAATATTTTTTATTTTATTTTAAGTTAAATATAAGAAGTCACGAAGTGCCACATTGAAATAATGTAATAAATTATTTACCGCACATTTTTATGGATTCATTTTACTCTTGACTTACAGAATAACATCTGTGAGGCCTTTTTGATCTCCTGGTTTCTCATGCTGTGAAGCACAGGGTTCATCAATGGTGTGAAGGCCATATATACCAGAGAGTTCACTTTCTTTTCATTTGGTGTATTTTCCCCAATGGGGAATATATATATGACTAATAACGGCCCATAATACGCGCACACCAGGGCGAGATGGGACCTACACGCAGAAAATGCTTTCCTCCGCCCATTGCTGGATGTGATTTTGATGATGGCGACAGATATACAGATGTAGGATATTATAATAAGGACAAATGGTAAAATGGCATAGATGATGGAAATCACAAAGTCTACTAAAGCCACTTTGGATGTATCGGTGGAGGATATTTCCAAGATGGGGCCAAGGTCGCAGAAGATATGGTCAATTTTATCAGTGGTGCAGAATTCAAGTTGTTCTATTAAGAAAATTTCACTTGGAATCACAATGAACCCAATAGCCCATGACCAGATTGCGAGATGGAAGCAAAATTTTGGGCTCATAAGCGTGGAATACCGAAGAGGATAGCATATGGCTAAATATCGGTCAAAGGCCATGACCGTCAGTGTCAGCGACTGTGCACCAATGCCAAAGCCATGGATGGAGTACTGGGTGAAACAACTGGTTTTCCCTATGGTAGCCCCTCTGAGCCATATCACTTGTAACATTTAAGGCATGGAGTTAGAGGAGAGCAGAAGGTCGGCCAGGGCCAAGTTCCGGAGGAAGATGTACATGGGGACATTGAGGTGGTGGCAGGTGGACACTAATGTGACAATGAGGCAATTTTCAGTCACTATTATAATGTAGACCACAAAGAAAATGGAAAACAGTAGAATTTTGATATGGTAGAAATCATAGAAGCCCAGGAGTATAAATTCATGAAAGGAGGTGCGATTGGTCCCACACATAGTTTTTTGGAATTCTCGTTTTAACCTACAAGAAAAATAAGTTTGAAAGATAAGATTTATGAATTATTGCATCTAATGATGTATCAGGGACGTTGACTAGAAAGGGGGCTCGAGCCTCTGCCTTTTTGCCTCTCCTCCTAACAGTGTCATTTTTCCTCCTACAGGAAGTAAAATGAGTGGGAGGCATTCAATGTAGGTATCACCATCCAGAAAAAGAAAGTACCCTATATCTCCCTGCCTGACCTACACTGCCGGCTGCCATCTGAATAAGAGTAAGCGCCACCCTCCTCAGAGTAGTTGAAGAGTTCCTTATTCTGAATGAGGGGGGAGCACTCACTTAAACAGAAGGTCCAGGAGCCGTGACAACCTTGTTGGATGGGGGAGCACTCAATTATACAGAAGGTCCAGGAGCCGTGACAACCTTGTTGGATGGGGGAGCACTCACTTATACAGAAGGTCCAGGAGCCGTGACAACCTTGTTGGATGGGGGAGCACTCACTTATACAGAAGGTCCAGGAGCCGTGACAACCTTGTTGGATGGGGGAGCACTCACTTATACAGGAGGTCCAGGAGCTGACAACCTTGTTGGATGGGGGAGCACTCACTTATACAGGAGGTCCAGGAGCTGACAACCTTGTTGGATGGGGGAGCACTCACTTATACAGAAGGTCCAGGAGCTGTGACAACCTTGTTGGATGGGGGAGCACTCACTTATACAGAAGGTCCAGGAGCCATGACAACCTTGTTGGATGGGGGAGCACTCACTTATACAGGAGGTCCAGGAGCTGTGACAACCTTGTTGGATGGGGGAGCACTCACTTATACAGAAGGTCCAGGAGCTGACAACCTTGTTGGATGGGGGAGCACTCACTTATACAGAAGGTCCAGGAGCTGTGACAACCTTGTTGGATGGGGGAGCACTCACTTATACAGGAGGTCCAGGAGCTGACAACCTTGTTGGATGGGGGAGCACTCACTTATACAGAAGGTCCAGGAGCTGTGACAACCTTGTTGGATGGGGGAGCACTCACTTATACAGAAGGTCCAGGAGCCGTGACAACCTTGTTGGATGGGGGAGCACTCACTTATACAGGAGGTCCAGGAGCTGTGACAACCTTGTTGGATGGGGGAGCACTCACTTATACAGAAGGTCCAGGAGCTGACAACCTTGTTGGATGGGGGAGCACTCACTTATACAGAAGGTCCAGGAGCTGTGACAACCTTGTTGGATGGGGAGCACTCACTTATACAGGAGGTCCAGGAGCTGTGACAACCTTGTTGGATGGGGGAGCACTCACTTATACAGAAGGTCCAGGAGCTGACAACCTTGTTGGAAGGGGGAGCACTCACTTATACAGGAGGTCCAGGAGCTGACAACCTTGTTGGATGGGGGAGCACTCACTTATACAGAAGGTCCAGGAGCTGTGACAACCTTGTTGGATGGGGGAGCACTCACTTATACAGGAGGTCCAGGAGCTGTGACAACCTTGTTGAATGGGGGAGCACTCACTTATACAGAAGGTCCAGGAGCTGTGACAACCTTGTTGGATGGGGGAGCACTCACTTATACAGGAGGTCCAGGAGCCGTGACAACCTTGTTGGATGGGGGAGCACTCACTTATACAGGAGGTCCAGGAGCTGTGACAACCTTGTTGGATGGGGGAGCACTCACTTATACAGAAGGTCCAGGAGCTGTGACAACCTTGTTGGATGGGGGAGCACTCACTTATACAGGAGGTCCAGTAGCTGTGACAACCTTGTTGGATGGGGGAGCACTCACTCATACAGGAGGTCCAGGAGCTGTGACAACCTTGTTGGATGGGGGAGCACTCACTTATACAGGAGGTCCAGGAGCTGTGACAACCTTGTTGGATGGGGGAGCACTCACTTATACAGAAGGTCCAGGAGCTGTGACAACCTTGTTGGATGGGGGAGCACTCACTTATACAGAAGGTCCAGGAGCTGTGACAACCTTGTTGGATGGGGGAGCACTCACTTATACAGGAGGTCCAGGAGCTGTGACAACCTTGTTGGATGGGGGAGTACTCACTTATACAGGAGGTCCAGGAGCTGTGACAACCTTGTTGGATGGGGGAGCACTCACTTATACAGGAGGTCCAGGAGCTGTGACAACCTTGTTGGATGGGGGAGCACTCACTTATACAGGAGGTCCAGGAGCTGTGACAACCTTGTTGGATGGGGGAGCACTCACTTATACAGGAGGTCCAGGAGCTGTGACAACCTTGTTGGATGGGGGAGCACTCACTTATACAGAAGGTCCAGGAGCTGACAACCTTGTTGGATGGGGGAGCACTCACTTATACAGGAGGTCCAGGAGCTGTGACAACCTTGTTGGATGGGGAGGCACTCACTTATACAGGAGGTCCAGGAGCTGTGACAACCTTGTTGGATGGGGAGCACTAGGAAAATCCAGCTCCTGTCTCCTCTGAAGTGTCCCCACCTGTCCTGTTTGGCGCCAAGGAGTTCTACGGGCATTCATAGGTTATGTATCTGATCTGTGCAGCTCCTGTCTCCTCTGAAGTGTCCTCACCTGTCCTGTATGGCACCATAGAGATCTGCAGGCAGTTATGGGTTATGAATCTGATCTGTACAGCTCCTGTCTCCTCTGCAGTGTCCTCACCTGTCCTGTATGGCACACTAGAGGTCTGCAGGCAGTTATAGGTTATGTATCTGATCTGTACAGCTCCTGTCTCCTCTGTAGTGTCCTCACCTGTCCTGTATGATACCATAGAGATCTGCAGGCAGTTATAGGTTATGTATCTGATCTGTGCAGCTCCTGTCTCCTCTGCAGTGTCCTCACCTGTCCTGTATGGTACCATAGACGTCTGCAGGCAGTTATAGGTTATGTATCTGATCTGTGCACCTCCTGTCTCCTCTGTAGTGTCCTCACCTGTCCTGTATGGCACCATAGAGGTCTGCAGGCAGTTATAGGTTATGTATCTGATCTGTGCAGCTCCTGTCTCCTCTGCAGTGTCCTCGCCTGTCCTGTATGGTACCATAGAGGTCTGCAGGCAGTTATGGGTCATGAATCTGATCTGTACAGCTCCTGTCTCCTCTATAGTGACCTCACCTGCCCTGTTTGGCACCATAGAGATCTGCAGGCAGTTATAGGTTATGTATCTGATCTGTACAGCTCCTGTCTCCTCTGCAGTGTCCTCATCTGTCCTGTATGGTACCATAGACGTCTGCAGGCAGCAATGGGTTATGTATCTGATCTGTGCAGCTCCTGTCTCATCTGTAGTGTCCTCACCTGTCCTGTATGGCACCATAGAGGTCTGCAGGCAGTTATAGGTTATGTATCTGATCTGTGCACCTCCTGTCTCCTCTGTAGTGTCCTCACCTGTCCTGTATGGTACCATAGACGTCTGCAGGCAGCAATGGGTTATGTATCTGATCTGTGCAGCTCCTGTCTCATCTGTAGTGTCCTCACCTGTCCTGTATGGCACCATAGAGGTCTGCAGGCAGTTATAGGTTATGTATCTGATCTGTGCACCTCCTGTCTCCTCTGTAGTGTCCTCACCTGTCCTGTATGGTACCATAGACGTCTGCAGGCAGTTATAGGTTATGTATCTGATCTGTGCACCTCCTGTCTCCTCTGTAGTGTCCTCACCTGTCCTGTATGGCACCATAGAGGTCTGCAGGCAGTTATAGGTTATGTATCTGATCTGTGCAGCTCCTGTCTCCTCTGCAGTGTCCTCACCTGTCCTGTATGGCACCATAGAGGTCTGCAGGCAGTTATAGGTTATGTATCTGATCTGTGCAGCTCCTGTCTCCTCTGCAGTGTCCTCACCTGTCCTGTATGGCACCATAGAGGTCTGCAGGCAGTTATAGGTTATGTATCTGATCTGTGCAGCTCCTGTCTCCTCTGTAGTGTCCTCACCTGTCCTGTATGGCACCATAGAGGTCTGCAGGCAGTTATAGGTTATGTATCTGATCTGTGCAGCTCCTGTCTCATCTGTAGTGTGCTCAGCTGTCCTGTATGGCACCATAGAGGTCTGCAGGCAGTTATAGGTTATGTATCTGATCTGTGCAGCTCCTGTCTCTTCCGTAGTGTCCTCACCTGTCCTGTATGGTACCATAGAGGTCTGCAGGCAGTTATGGGTTACATATCTAAATTGTACAACTCCTGGCTCCTCTGCAGTGTCCTCAACTGTCCTGTGTGGCACCTTAAGGGTCGGCAGGCAGTTATGGATCATGTATCTTTTTCCAGTGATGATCAATTATATACTTTACATTTAGAAGAACAAAGTGACTAACCCTCTAGGTGCCGCATAATACAGTAGTCTTCAATGTGAGCATTTCAGTTAAAGGGAACCTGTCATCAGTGCTATGCTGCTGAAACTACAGGCAACACAAAACGGGTGCGGGCAGCGTGATCTTTGGACACTATGAATTACTGTGGGACACTAGGGCATTTCAGAGTAACCATAGTTTAAAAATGGGTCAGGAACCAAGATAATAAGTCTTTGTGGGGGGGGGGGTCCTGGAAGCGGCTCCTGCCGGCCCCGCAGTAAGTAATAAATAATGTTTCGGGATCGCGATGCCTGCACCAGTTTTATACTGCCCCAAGTTTGGGCTGCATAAAACTGATGACAGATTCCCTTTAACACCAGGAGCTGCGACCTCCATGATCTCTGGGCAGCACTCAGCATTCATTTACAATGCGGGGGTCTTAACTTCATGGCCGGCCACACCCCTCATGCTGTCACGCCCCCTCCCATAGCGTGAAGGCATGAGGGGTGTGGATGTGATGTCACGCTCACATCCTCCCGCTCCAAGTGTTCGGAACTACCCCTTGAACCCTTCAGTCATCATAATAATTCAATAATCATTGCCAGCTAGCTCAGTAAGATTGGGGTGACCGCGATGAAATTGTGGGGTCCCGATCAGCTGACTGTATGGGCGGAGGTTCCCTACCTGCCTCCATCCTCTCAAATCGGAGCTTCAATTGTGCAGGAAGCCTGTAGTAATGGAGCCGAAAGAATTAAAATAAATTGCACACAAAAATAAAACACATTTGGGATCGCTGTGCGTGTAAATGTCTGAACTATTAAAAGATAATTATAATTTAATTAAACCGTAACTGACTTGAAACTAAAAAAAATACCAAAGTCCAGAATATCTGATTTTTGGTCACTTTATATATCAGAAATATTAGAAATATCAGAAATATTAAAAAGTGATCAAAAAGTCCCATCGAAAGAAAAATGATCCCAATCACAGATCACAGCACAAAAAATGACCCTCATATAGCCCCATATACAGAAAAATCATTAGGGTCAGAAGAGAATAATTTTAACCCCTTCCCTCCCCAGGGCGTATGGGAACGTCCTTGGAAGGGGGAGCAGCTATGGAGCGGGATTGTAACGTCATCCCACTCCCTACCACGCGACCCCCGGCTGGAATCAACAGCCAGGGGCCACAGGTAATAGCCTAGTGTCACGATGCCGGCTGGCAGGTAGTGGATCCTCTGTGCCAGAGAGGGATTGGCGTGGACCGTGCTAGTGGATCGGTTCTAAGTCACTACTGGTTTTCACCAGAGCCCGCCGCAAAGCGGGATGGTCTTGCTGCGGCGGTAGTGACCAGGTCGTATCCACTAGCAACGGCTCAACCTCTCTGACTGCTGAAGATAGGCGCGGTACAAGGGAGTAGACAGAAGCAAGGTCGGACGTAGCAGAAGGTCGGGGCAGGCAGCAAGGATCGTAGTCGGGGGCAACGGCAGGAGGTCTGGAACACAGGCTAGGAACACACAAGGAAACGCTTTCACTGGCACAATGGCAACAAGATCCGGCAAGGGAGAGAAGGGGAAGTGAGGTATAAATAGGGAGTGCACAGGTGAACACACTAATTGGAACCACTGCGCCAATCAGCGGCGCAGTGGCCCTTTAAATCGCAGAGACCCGGCGCGCGCGCGCCCTAGGGAGCGGGGCCGCGCGCGCCGGGACAGGACAGACGGAGAGCGAGTCAGGTACGGGAGCCGGGATGCGCATGGCGAGCGGGTGCCACCCGCATCGCGAATCGCATCCCGGCTGGAGACGGTATCGCAGCGCACCGGGTCAGTGGAGCTGCCCGGAGCGCTGCGGTAGCGAGAGAGAAGCGAGCGCTCCGGGGAGGAGCGGGGACCCGGAGCGCTCGGCGTAACAGTACCCCCCCCTTGGGTCTCCCCCTCTTCTTAGAGCCTGAGAACCTGAGGAGCAGACTTTTGTCTAGGATGTTGTCCTCAGGTTCCCAGGATCTCTCTTCAGGTCCACAGCCCTCCCAATCCACCAAAAAGAACCTTTTTCCTCTGACCGTCTTGGAGACCAGTATCTCTTTCACTGAGAAGACGTCAGAAGAACCGGAGACAGGAGTGGGAGAAACTAACTTGGGAGAGAAACGGTTGATGATGAGTGGTTTAAGAAGAGAGACATGAAAGGCATTAGGAATACGGAGAGAAGGAGGAAGAAGAAGTTTGTAAGAGACAGGATTAATTTGGCACAAGACTTTGAAAGGACCAAGATAGCGTGGACCCAGTTTGTAACTGGGGACACGAAAGCGGACATATTTAGCGGAGAGCCATACCTTGTCTCCGGGAGCAAAAATGGGGGGAGCTCTTCTTTTCTTATCGGCAAACTTTTTCATGCGAGATGAAGCCTGTAAAAGAGAATTTTGGGTCTCTTTCCATATGGTGGAAAGATCACGAGTCACTTCATCTACAGCGGGCAAACCAGAGGGCAAGGGAGTAGGGAGGGGGGGAAGAGGGTGACGGCCGTACACCACGAAAAATGGGGATTTGGAGGAAGATTCAGAGACTCTAAAGTTATACGAGAATTCGGCCCATGGTAGAAGATCTGCCCAATCATCCTGGCGGGAGGAAACAAAATGTCGTAAATAATCACCCAAGACCTGGTTAATTCTTTCTACTTGTCCATTGGATTGAGGATGATATGCAGAAGAAAAGTTTAATTTAATCTTGAGTTGTTTACAGAGAGCCCTCCAGAATTTTGACACGAATTGGACGCCTCTATCCGAGACTATCTGTGTGGGCAACCGGTGAAGACGAAAAATGTGTACAAAAAATTGTTTAGCCAACTGAGGCGCTGAAGGAAGACCAGGAAGAGGGATGAAATGTGCCATTTTGGAGAATCGATCAACGACCACCCAAACAACAGTGTTGCCACGGGATGGGGGTAGGTCTGTAATAAAATCCATACCAATCAGAGACCAAGGCTGTTCGGGGACAGGCAGAGGATGAAGAAAACCAGCGGGCTTCTGGCGAGGAGTCTTATCCCGGGCACAGACAGTGCAGGCTCGCACAAAGTCCACGACATCCGTCTCCAGAGTCGGCCACCAATAGAAGCGAGAGATGAGTTGCACAGATTTCTTGATGCCTGCATGACCTGCGAGATGGGAGGAGTGACCCCATTTGAGGATTCCGAGGCGTTGGCGTGGAGAGACGAAGGTCTTTCCTGGAGGAGTTTGCCTGATGGAGGCTGGAGAAGTGGAAATCAGGCAGTCAGGAGGAACGATGTGTTGCGGAGAGAGTTCAACTTCCGAGGCATCCGAGGAACGAGAGAGAGCATCGGCCCTAATGTTCTTATCGGCAGGCCGAAAGTGAATTTCAAAATTAAATCGGGCAAAGAACAGAGACCACCTGGCCTGACGAGGATTCAGCCGTTGGGCAGACTGGAGATAGGAGAGGTTCTTGTGATCGGTGTAAATAATAACTGGAAATCTTGATCCCTCCAGCAGATGCCTCCATTCCTCAAGTGCTAATTTAATGGCTAGAAGCTCTCGATCCCCGATGGAGTAGTTCCTCTCCGCCGGAGAGAAGGTCCTAGAAAAAAAACCACAAGTAACAGCATGCCCGGAAGAATTTTTTTGTAGAAGGACCGCTCCAGCTCCTACAGAGGAGGCATCAACCTCCAATAGGAAGGGTTTAGATGGGTCAGGTCTGGAGAGCACGGGAGCCGAAGAAAAGGCAGACTTGAGCCGTTTAAAGGCGTCTTCCGCTTGAGGAGGCCAAGACTTGGGATTGGCATTTTTTTTGGTTAAAGCCACGATAGGAGCCACAACGGTAGAAAAATGTGGAATAAATTGCCTGTAATAATTGGCGAACCCCAAAAAACGTTGGATAGCACGGAGTCCGGAGGGGCGTGGCCAATCTAAGACGGCAGAGAGTTTGTCTGGATCCATTTGTAGTCCCTGGCCAGAGACCAAGTATCCTAGGAAAGGAAGAGATTGGCATTCAAACAGACATTTCTCTATCTTGGCATAAAGTTGATTGTCACGAAGTCTCTGAAGAACCATACGGACATGCTGGCGGTGTTCTTCTAGATTGGCAGAAAAAATCAGGATATCGTCCAGATATACAACAACACAGGAGTATAAGAGATCACGAAAAATTTCATTAACAAAGTCTTGGAAGACGGCAGGGGCGTTGCACAGGCCAAAGGGCATGACCAAATACTCAAAGTGTCCATCTCTAGTGTTAAATGCCGTTTTCCATTCATCCCCCTCTCTGATGCGGATGAGATTATAAGCACCTCTTAAGTCCAGTTTGGTAAAGATGTGGGCACCTTGGAGGCGATCAAAGAGTTCAGAGATGAGGGGTAGGGGGTAGCGGTTCTTTACCGTGATTTTATTAAGACCGCGGTAGTCAATGCAAGGACGTAGAGAGCCATCTTTTTTGGACACAAAGAAAAATCCGGCTCCGGCAGGAGAGGAGGATTTACGGATAAAGCCCTTTTTTAAATTTTCCTGGATGTACTCAGACATAGCAAGAGTCTCCGGGGCGGACAGAGGATAAATTCTGCCCCGGGGTGGAGTAGTGCCCGGGAGGAGGTCAATAGGACAATCATAAGGCCTGTGAGGAGGTAGAGTCTCAGCTTGTTTTTTGCAAAAAACATCCGCAAAGTCCATATAGGCCTTAGGGAGACCGGTTACAGGAGGAACCACAGAGTCACGGCAAGGGGTACTGGGAACTGGTTTTAGGCAGTCCTTGAAACAAGAGGGCCCCCAACTCTTGATCTCCCCAGTGGACCAATCCAGGGTTGGGGAATGGAGTTGAAGCCAGGGTAGTCCAAGGAGAATTTCGGAAGTGCAATTGGGGAGGACCAAAAATTCAATCTTCTCGTGATGAGGTCCGATGCACATTAGAAGGGGCTCCGTGCGGAAACGTATGGTACAGTCCAATCTTTCATTGTTTACACAATTGATGTAGAGGGGTCTGGCGAGACTGGTCACCGGGATGTTGAACCTGTTGACGAGAGAGGCCAAAATAAAATTTCCTGCAGATCCGGAATCCAAGAAGGCCATAGTAGAGAAGGAGAAGGCAGAGGCAGATATCCGCACAGGCACAGTAAGACGTGGAGAAGCAGAGTAGACATCAAGGACTGTCTCACCTTTGTGCGGAGTCAGCGTACGTCTTTCCAGGCGGGGAGGACGGATAGGACAATCCTTCAGGAAGTGTTCGGTACTGGCACAGTACAGGCAGAGATTCTCCATGCGGCGTCGTGTCCTCTCTTGAGGTGTCAGGCGAGACCGGTCGACCTGCATAGCCTCCACGGCGGGAGGCACAGGAACGGATTGCAGGGGACCAGAGGAGAGAGGAGCCGGGGAGAAAAAACGCCTTGTGCGAACAAAGTCCATATCCTGGCGGAGCTCCTGACGCCTTTCGGAAAAACGCATGTCAATGCGAGTGGCTAGATGAATGAGTTCATGTAGGTTAGCAGGGATTTCTCGTGCGGCCAGAACATCTTTAATGTTGCTGGATAGGCCTTTTTTAAAGGTCGCGCAGAGGGCCTCATTATTCCAGGATAATTCTGAAGCAAGAGTACGGAATTGTACGGCATACTCGCCAACGGAAGAATTACCCTGGACCAGGTTCAACAGGGCAGTCTCAGCAGAAGAGGCTCGGGCAGGTTCCTCAAAGACACTTCGAATTTCCGAGAAGAAGGAGTGTATAGAGGCAGTGACGGGGTCATTGCGGTCCCAGAGCGGTGTGGCCCATGACAGAGCTTTTCCAGACAGAAGGCTGACTACGAAAGCCACCTTAGACCTTTCAGTAGGAAACTGGTCCGACATCATCTCCAAGTGCAGGGAACATTGGGAAAGAAAGCCACGGCAGAATTTAGAGTCCCCATCAAATTTATCCGGCAAGGATAGTCGTAGACCAGAAGCGGCCACTCGCTGCGGAGGAGGTGCAGGAGCTGGCGGAGGAGATGATTGCTGAAGCTGTGGTAGTAGCTGCTGTAGCATCACGGTCAGTTGAGACAGCTGTTGGCCTTGTTGCGCTATCTGTTGTGACTGCTGGGCGACCACCGTGGTGAGGTCGGCGACAACTGGCAGAGGAACTTCAGCGGGATCCATGGCCGGATCTACTGTCACGATGCCGGCTGGCAGGTAGTGGATCCTCTGTGCCAGAGAGGGATTGGCGTGGACCGTGCTAGTGGATCGGTTCTAAGTCACTACTGGTTTTCACCAGAGCCCGCCGCAAAGCGGGATGGTCTTGCTGCGGCGGTAGTGACCAGGTCGTATCCACTAGCAACGGCTCAACCTCTCTGACTGCTGAAGATAGGCGCGGTACAAGGGAGTAGACAGAAGCAAGGTCGGACGTAGCAGAAGGTCGGGGCAGGCAGCAAGGATCGTAGTCAGGGGCAACGGCAGGAGGTCTGGAACACAGGCTAGGAACACACAAGGAAACGCTTTCACTGGCACAATGGCAACAAGATCCGGCGAGGGAGAGAAGGGGAAGTGAGGTATAAATAGGGAGTGCACAGGTGAACACACCAATTGGAACCACTGCGCCAATCAGCGGCGCAGTGGCCCTTTAAATCGCAGAGACCCGGCGCGCGCGCGCCCTAGGGAGCGGGGCCGCGCGCGCCGGGACAGGACAGACGGAGAGCGAGTCAGGTACGGGAGCCGGGATGCGCATCGCGAGCGGGCGCCACCCGCATCGCGAATCGCATCCCGGCTGGAGACGGTATCGCAGCGCACCGGGTCAGTGGAGCTGCCCGGAGCGCTGCGGTAGCGAGAGAGAAGCGAGCGCTCCGGGGAGGAGCGGGGACCCGGAGCACTCGGCGTAACACCTAGGCTATTAATTCTTTAGATTCTGCCATCAAAGCTGATCATGGGACCTAAAACCGGCAACTGAATTTTGCAGGCTGGTTGCTATGGGTGATCAGGACCACCGTGGGCAATGGCACGGTCCCGATCACCTTAATTGATGGCCAGAGGGTCCCTACCTTCCTCTGTGCTGTCTGATCTTCTTTATGTTGCTGTAGCCTGCTTTGGCAGGCTAGAACAACAGAGCGCAGATAACACTGATCAATGCTGTGTAATAACTTGGCACTGATCAGTGTTAGGAATCAAGTGATTCCATGTAATAGTCCTCTATGGGGACTAAAAAAATGTATTAAACAAAAGTAATAACTGTGTCTAACCCCTCCCCCTAATAAAAGTTTGAATCACCCCACTTTTCCCATTTTATAAATAAAATAATGTAAAATAAATAAATAAAAAACATGTGGTATCACCGCATGCGTAAATGTCTGAATTCTTAAAATATAATGTTAATTAAAGGGATTATCCAGGAAAAAACTTTTCATATATATCAACTGGCTCCAGAAAGTTAAACAGATTTGTAAATTACTTCTATTAAAAAAATCTTTATCCTTTCAGTACTTTTTAGCTGCTGAAGTTGAGTTGTTCTTTTCTGTCTAAGCGCTCTCTGATGACACGTGTCTCGGAACTGCCCAAAGTAGAAGCAAATCCCCAGAGCAAACCTCTTCTACTCTGTGCAGTTCCCGAGACAGACAGAGGTGTCAGCAGAGAGCACTATGGCCAGATAGAAAAGAACAACTCAACTTCAGCAGCTGATAATTATTGGAAGGATTAAGATTTTTTTAATAGAAGTAATTTACAAATCTGTTTACCTTTCTGGAGCCAGTTGATATATAAAAAAAAAAAGTTTTTTCCTGGAATACCCCTTTAAGCCGCACTCTAAATAGCGAAAACATTTAAAAAATACCAAAGTCCAGAATTGTGCATTTTTGGTCACTTCATATAGCAGAAAAAAAATCCATAAAAAGTGATCAAAAAGTGGTACTGATAAAAACTACAGATCACAACACAAAAAATTATGTAGTTATAGGGGTCAGAAGGGGACAATTTTTAGCCAACTAATTTTCTTACAAGAAGTTATATATTTTTTTTTCACTAGCAAAATAAAACGAACCTATATAAATTGGGTGTTGCTAGAATCGTATGGACCTACAGAATATATATAAGGTGTCATTTTTAACAAAAAAAAAAAGCACCCCTAAAAGTTGCATAATTGTGTTTATTTTTTTACATTTTGCCCCACAAATAATTTTTTTGGGCTTCCCCATACATTTTGTGGTAAAATAAGTGATATCATTACAAATTACAATAAGTCTTGCAAACAACAAGCCCTATAGATAAAAAAAATTTAAGAGTTTGAAAGAAGAGGAAGAAAAATGAAAACGCTAAATAAAAAACGAAAAATTGCTCAGTAAGGGGGAAAAAGTAATTTTTTAAGTGTAGTAAAATAAAATAAAACCTATATAAATTGGGTATTGATGTAATCGTAAGGACCTACAGAATTAGGCTAGGATTCCACTTGTTTTTTTTTCTCTGGCAGTTTTTCGAAAACTGCCAATTAAATTTTTGAGCCAAAGTCAGAAGTGGATCCATAAGGGAGGAGAAATACTAAACTCTGCTACATCTCATAGACTCTATACTGTTGCATCACTACTACATGTGACATACTAAACTCTGCTACATCTCATATACTCTATACTGCTGCATCACTACTACATGTGACATACTATAACCCTGCACTATTCCAATATATGACCATGTACTATCCCTATATATAACCCTGTACTATTCCCATATATAACCCTGTACTATTCCTATATATAACCCTGCACTATTCCAATATATAACCCTGTACTATTCCTATATATAACCCTGTACTATTCCAATATATAACCCTGTACTATTCCAATATATAACCCTGTACTATTCCTATATATAACCCTGCACTATTCCTATATATAACCCTGCACTATTCCTATATATAACCCTGCACTATCCCTATATATAACCCTGTACTATTCCTATATATAACCCTGCACTATTCCTATATATAACCCTGTACTATTCCAATATATAACCCTGTACTATTCCTATATATAACCCTGCACTATTCCAATATATAACCCTGCACTGTCCCAATATATAACCCTGCACTATTCCTATATATAACCCTGTACTATTCCTATATATAACCCTGCACTATTCCTATATATAACCCTGCACTATTCCTATATATAACCCTGCACTATTCCTATATATAACCCTGCACTATACCAATATATAACCCTGTACTATTCCTATATATAACCCTGCACTATTCCTATATATAACCCTGCACTATTGCCATATATAACCCTGCACTATTCCAATATATAACCCTGTACTATTCCTATATATAACCCTGCACTATTCCTATATATAACCCTGTACTATTCCTATATATAACCCTGTACTATTCCTATATATAACCCTGTACTATTCCTATATATAACCCTGCACTATTCCTATATATAACCCTGTACTATTCCTATATATAACCCTGTACTATTCCTATATATAACCCTGTACTATTCCTATATATAACACTGTACTATTCCTATATATAACCCTGTACTATTCCTATATATAACCCTGTACTATTCCTATATATAACACTGTACTATTCCTATATATAACACTGTACTATTCCTATATATAAACCTGCACTATTCCAATATATAACCCTGCACTATTCCTATATATAACCCTGCACTATTCCAATATATAACCCTGCACTATTCCTATATATAACCCTGCACTATTCCTATATATAACCCTGCACTATTCCAATATATAACCCTGCACTATTCCTATATATAACCCTGCACTATTCCAATATATAACCCTGTACTATTCCAATATATAACCCTGTACTATACCAATATATAACCCTGCACTATTCCAATATATAACCCTGTACTATACCAATATATAACCCTGCACTATTCCAATATATAACCCTGCACTATTCCAATATATAACCCTGCACTATTCCTATATATAACCCTGCACTATTCCTACATATAACCCTGCACTATTCCAATATATAACCCTGCACTATTCCTATATATAACCCTGCACTATTCCAATATATAACCCTGCACTGTCCCAATATTTAACCCTGCACTATCCCAATATATAACCCTGCACTATTCCTATATATAACCATGTACTATTCCTATATATAACCCTGTACTATACCAATATATAACCCTGCACTATTCCTATATATAACCCTGCACTATTCCAATATATAACCCTGCACTATTCCTATATATAACCCTGTACTATTCCTATATATAACCCTGTACTATACCAATATATAACCCTGCACTATTCCAATATATAACCCTGTACTATACCAATATATAACCCTGCACTATTCCTATATATAACCCTGCACTATTCCTATATATAACCCTGCACTATTCCTATATATAACCCTGCACTATTCCAATATATAACCCTGCACTATTCCTATATATAACCCTGTACTATTTCTATATATAACCCTGCACTATTCCAATATATAACCCTGCACTATTCCAATATATAACCCTGCACTGTCCCAATATTTAACCCTGCACTATCCCAATATATAACCCTGCACTATTCCTATATATAACCCTGTACTATTCCTATATATAACCCTGTACTATTCCAATATATAACCCTGTACTATTCCTATATATAACCCTGCACTATTCCTATATATAACCCTGCACTATTCCAATATATAACCCTGTACTATCCCTATATATAACCCTGCACTATTCCTATATATAACCCTGTACTATCCCTATATATAACCCTGCACTATACCAATATATAACCCTGCACTATTCCTATATATAACCCTGCACTATTCCAATATATAACCCTGCACTATTCCTATATATAACCCTGCACTATTCCAATATATAACCCTGCACTATTCCTATATATAACCCTGTACTATACCAATATATAACCCTGCACTATTCCTATATATAACCCTGTACTATTCCTATATATAACCCTGTACTATTCCTATATATAACCCTGCACTATTCCTATATATAACCCTGCACTATTCCTATATATAACCCTGTACTATTCCTATATATAACCCTGCACTATTCCTATATATAACCCTGCACTATTCCCATATATAACCCTGCACTATTCCCATATATAACCCTGCACTATTCCAATATATAACCCTGCACTATTCCTATATATAACCCTGAACTATTCCAATATATAACCCTGTACTATTCCTATATATAACCCTGCACTATTCCTATATATAACCCTGTACTATTCCTATATATAACCCTGCACTATTCCAATATATAACCCTGCACTATTCCAATATATAACCCTGAACTATTCCAATATATAACCCTGTACTATTCCTATATATAACCCTGCACTATTCCTATATATAACCCTGCACTATTCCTATACATAACCCTGCACTATTCCCATATATAACCCTGCACTATTCCAATATATAACCCTGTACTATTCCTATATATAACCCTGCACTATTCCTATATATAACCCTGCATTATTCCAATATATAACCCTGCACTATTCCTATATATAACCCTGTACTATACCAATATATAACCCTGCACTATTCCAATATATAACCCTGTACTATCCCAATATATAACCCTGCACTATCCCAATATATAACCCTGCACTATTCCTATATATAATCATGTACTATCCCAATATATAACCCTGCACTATTCCTATATATAACCCTGCACTATTCCTATATATAACCCTGCACTATTCCTATATATAACCCTGCACTATTCCTATATATAACCCTGCACTATCCCAATATATAACCCTGCACTATTCCAATATATAACCCTGCACTATTCCAATATATAACCCTGCACTATTCCAATATATAACCCTGCACTATTCCCATATATAACCCTGCACTATTCCCATATATAACCCTGCACTATTCCAATATATAACCCTGTACTATTTCTATATATAACCCTGCACTATTCCAATATATAACCCTGTACTATTTCTATATATAACCCTGCACTATTCCAATATATAACCCTGTACTATTTCTATATATAACCCTGCACTATTCCAATATATAACCCTGCACTATTCCAATATATAACCCTGTACTATTTCTATATATAACCCTGTACTATTTCTATATATAACCCTGTACTATTTCTATATATAACCCTGCACTATTCCAATATATAACCCTGTACTATTTCTATATATAACCCTGCACTATTCCAATATATAACCCTGCACTATTCCAATATATAAACCTGCACTATTCCAATATATAACCCTGCACTATTCCTATATATAACCCTGCACTATTCCTATATATAACCCTGTACTATTTCTATATATAACCCTGCACTATTCCAATATATAACCCTGTACTATTTCTATATATAACCCTGCACTATTCCAATATATAACCCTGCACTATTCCTATATATAACCCTGTACTATTCCTATATATAACCCTGTACTATTTCTATATATAACCCTGTACTATTTCTATATATAACCCTGCACTATTCCTATATATAACCCTGTACTATTTCTATATATAACCCTGCACTATTCCAATATATAACCCTGTACTATTTCTATATATAACCCTGCACTATTCCAATATATAACCCTGCACTATTCCAATATATAACCCTGTACTATTTCTATATATAACCCTGCACTATACCAATATATAACCCTGTACTATTTCTATATATAACCCTGCACTATTCCAATATATAACCCTGCACTATTCCAATATTTAACCCTGCACTGTCCCAATATATAACCTTGCACTATTCCAATATATAACCCTGTACTGTCCTATATATAACCCTGTACTATACCAATATATAACCCTGCACTATTCCTATATATAACCCTGCACTATTCCCATATATAACCCTGCACTATTCCAATATATAACCCTGCACTATTCCCATATATAACCCTGCACTGTCCCAATCTATAACCCTGCACTATTCCAATCTATAACCCTGTACTATTCCAATATATAACCCTGCACTATTCCTATATATAACCCTGCACTATTCCAATATATAACCATGCACTATTCCTATATATAACCCTGCACTATTCCAATATATAACCCTGCACTATTCCAATATATAACCCTGTACTATTCCTATATATAACCCTGCACTATTCCAATATATAACCCTGCACTATTCCAATATATAACCCTGCACTATTCCAATATATAACCCTGCACTATCCCAATATATAACCCTGCACTATTCCAATATATAACCCTGCACTATTCCTATATATAACCCTGCACTATTCCCATATATAACCCTGCACTATTCCAATATATAACCCTGCACTATTCCTATATATAACCCTCCACTATTCCAATATATAACCCTGCACTATTCCTATATATAACCCTGTACTATTCCAATATATAAACCTGACATAGCAGCACAATAAAAAAAAAAGTGTGCATTCAATTTGTATTAGCCTTGTAGAGCCACTGTACATGTATATTCTTGGTTTCATCAAACATGTATTATATCAGCCTGGTTGTGACATAGCAGCACAAAAAAAATTGTGCATTCAATATGTATTAGCCTTATATAGCCACTTGTGTGTATTCTTTGTTTTATCAAACATAAAGTATATCTATCTGGTTGTGACAAAGCATTGAAATTAAAAATGTGAGCAATCAACACATGTTTGCCTTGTAATGCCACTGTAAATGTTTATTCCTGTTATTATCAAACATGCATTATACCAGCTTGGTTGCGACATAGCAGTGCAATTAAAACATGTGCATTCAACAGATATTAGCTTTGTAAAGCCCCTGTATGTGTATAGTCTTAGTTTTTTCAAACCCTGCATTAAATCTACCTGGTTGTGACAAAGCAGCACAATTGAAAAACATTGTCAACAAGTATTAGCCTTGTAAAGCCACAGTAAGTGAATATTCTTGGTTTAATCAAACATGCATTCTATCTACCTGGTTGTGATATAGCAGTGCAATAAAAAAAATGTGTGCATTCAACACGTATCAGCCTTGTAAAGCCACTGTACATGCATATTCTTGGTATTATCAAACATGTATTATATTAGCCTGGTTGTGACATAGCAGTGCAATTAAAACATGTGCATTCAACATGTATTAGCTTTGTAAAGCCACTGTACATGTATATTCTTAGTTTTTTCAAACCTGCATTAAATCTACCTGGTTGTGACAAAGCAGCACAATTAAAAACATTGTCAACATGTGTTAGCCATGTAAAGCCACTGTAAGTGAATATTCTTGGTTTAACCAAACATGCATTCTATCTACCTGGTTGTGACATAGCAGCGTACTAAAAAGCGTGTGCTTTTAACACTCATTTGCCTTGTAAAGCCACTGTATACGTTTGTTCTTGATTTTATCAAACAAGCATTATATCTACCTGGTTGTGACAGAGCAGGGCAATTAAAAACGAGAGGTAGCCAGCATGGAAGATAAAAATAAATCTTATTTATTGAGCATAAAAGTCAAAGACAGATAGATTTTATCGTAGTTACGCGTTTCAGGTGTTACCACCCTTAGTTATGCTAAGTATAAAATGGGTTACTCAAGTTTAAATAGAGAAAACAGATTGGATCAGGTGGAACAATATGACAAATTGTAATGAATAAACATAAACAAAATTTATATTATTACATGAAAAATACAATATGGTTTAGTTATAAACGGTTACAAAAGTACAAAATAAATGATGTTGCATGGACCGGCAGAGAACATATATAATGCAGGTGGTTTAACTTCATTAGCACACAGAGAAGGACAATGCATGCTCTGAACATAGTTGTTACAAATAGTTGTGTTCTATTGATAAATAGGAGTGACTGGAGAACAGGTTAGGGAACAGTAATTGTCCAAGCATGGGAGCTTGTTTAGCAACACATTTGTACCTGTATTCTAGGGCTCAATTTTGGATCAGAAGTGATCAAAGGCATAAATTTGTGAAGAATTTTACAGATGTCATTATAGTGTGTTCTATATTGGGTAGAAAAAATAACAGGCCTAGTGGTAGATTTAGGTGACTTTTGTCATGGTGTAATTAAATCCCATAGGTTCTTATGATTTACTATAGTATGTGCCCTCTAGTCCAATCCGGATAGCCTCTGTGTCGAAGGCGAGTAGCAAAATCGTCCATTTCATGTTTGAAAATGTCCCCATGGAGGATGGCATTGACTGAAGTTTCCTTTCTGAAAGTTGTGGATTGAATCTGGCAATTAGAAATGTTACTGCATAGGTTTAAATCTAAAAAAGAAACTTGATAGCCATGAAAAGTTACAGTAAAAGGATAAATTATCCAGATTAGAATTTAAGAAAGAAGTAAAAGAATCAACAGGATTACAACCAAAATCACATACGAATATCAAGTCACCAATATATCGACCTAATGTAAAATGTGTTGTGTAAATCAGAAATTAATTAAAAATAATGAATATCCCACCATGCCATGTATATATTTGCTAAAGAGGGCAGGAATTTCACCCCCATGGTGGCCCCGGTGATCTGCAGGTAATATGTTCAATCAAAAATAAAGAAATTATGAGTGAGGAAATAATCAGTCACCATAAGAACGTATTCTTGCAGATCACCAGAATAGGAAGAATACGTTGTGAGAAACCATTTGAGGGCTGTACGTGCATTATCGTGTGGAATAATACAACGATGTGACATCTGCGGTTACCCAACTCATTGTGTTACTCCAATACATAGATTCAATGACATGCAACAGATGTTTGGTGTCTTGTAAAAAGCCCGGAATACATGGTATGAAGGGTTGTAGAAGACTATGAACCCAGGCTGACATATTCTCATTTAATGACCCAGATTTTGTGGTTTCACAGGATAATATGGCTTTTCTGGACTGGGTGAGTAATAGATCTTCTGAGACAGAGGACTCTGACAAGATGACGGTGAGCCATCTGTCAGTGGATTCCTCCTCATCTACAGTCACATGGTGCAGTGAAAATGATCCTCCTAGATGCTCTGTTTACCCTTCTCTGTCTTTGCTCCCCCCTACTACTACGCAGAAGGACAGCACTACCCATGAGGAGGAGTTGTTTTACAGTAACGCTTTGGAGGGTGTTGCTGAGGTGGTGTAGGCGCATGCAGTGGCCGAGGATAGCACTAGTGGGACTGGTGGTGGTTGACAGAGTGGAGATAAGGTGGATCATGGTGGATGTGCTGAGGGGGAACAAAGAGTCCACAATCACACATCAGAATTGTTTACTGAGAGGAGGGGTGGAGATGATGAAGAGAAGTTTAAGGATGAGAATGTCAGCAGGCCTGTTGGTCTGAGCAGCTCAGGAGGAGCAGATGACTGCGGTGCTAATACTGGAACTGCAGGTTTGAGAAAATAACCTAGAATGGGGGCACAGTTGGGTGGTGGTGTACCTAGCTCTTTATGGTATCCTACCATGTGGAAATTCTTTACTATATTATCAGTTACAGGAAACCTGACACAGTGACGCATCTGCAGAGAAAAAGTAAGGTACAGCCAGGGTCTAGCTTTAGGAATTAAGCCTTTATGTCAGCACATAAAGGGGCATCACAAAGCCTGGCTACAAGTATTCATAGTCTACCAATGCCTGCTGTCTGGTGGCTTCTAAAGCTACAGCTGTACATTTAGATTCCTCACCACCGCCTGCTGTCCATTGGCTATAGTTACCAATTGTCCACACTGTATACAATCATGTGGCGCAGAGGGTTGGCCACTCCATGCAGTTGTCGGTGTTTGTAGCTCAGTGCATGCAGTGCAAAATTTGAAAAACCTTAATTTTTAAGCCTCCTACTGTCTGATGGGTACTAAAAGTTCCTCTAGTTTGGCCACACCCTTGCTGCTACTTCCATCAAAGCCTGGGAAAATTTGAAAAACCTAAAATTTTAAACCTCCTGCCTACTACAACTCTTGCCAGTCTGCTTCTTCCTACTTTATGCTGGCCACTATAAGCCCCACTAGTCCACCATCACCCTTGCTGATGCTACTTCCAGATAAGCCTGGGCATGGAAGAATTTGAAAAACCTCTTTTTTTAAAACAGTAAAAAAAAACTAAATTTTTAAACCTCCTGTTGTACACTGGCTTCTACACTCTTACCAGTCTATCTCCTCCTGCTGTATGCTGTATACAACAAAGTCAGCCACCTCCTGCTTTACGCTTTATACTATTAGTCAGCCACCTCCTGCTGTATGCTGAATACTAACACACTCTGGAGAAGTGAGAACCATTGCCTCCACTGACAACTCCACTGAGATGAATGCTGCTCTGGAATCCCAGGAAAACAGGCCTCCACAGGGACTTCAGGACCAACACTTTAGCCAAACAAGAAGGAAGAAACACCAAGTTACACTGAGGTCGACACACCGAAGTCCCACAGACAATTTTCTATCCACTTAGACATGACTCCAACAACAGCACAATTCTGCAGCTCCACTACTAACTCATCCATTCCAGGTAACAGCAAAACACAACTGGAACAGGTAATGATGTGAGGTGTGTAAATTCGGCTAATAGAAAATTCACCAGATCAATAAAGACAAATACAGGCCTAAGTCTCAATACATACCCCAAACCAGGAGGATCATAGGAAGAACATATTCAATGATCCACCTGTAATTAGGATAACACCATTTTTTCTACATCAACAGCAGGTGGTGGTAAACAGGAAAGGTGGTGGAGTATGTCTGTAAGTTAGAAAATCAGTGTGACAATGCCATAGCGTGTTATGATTCTAAGAATGTGGAATCACTGTGGGTAGAATTACAAAAGGAGGAAAACACTGAAAAGATCATTTTTGGTGTAATCTATAGACCCCCAACACCACTGAGGAGACAGAAGGTCAGCTGCATAAACAAATAGAGAGGGCTGCCTGGGCAGGTACAGTGGTAATAATGGGAGATTTTAACTATCCACAAATAGATTGGGGTCCGGGGTTGACTAAAACTACAAAGGGGAGACAATTCCTACATTTATTGCAGGATAATTTGATGGGCCAGTTTGTGGAGGAACCAACAAGAAGTGATGCTCTGTTGGATCTGGTCATTTCCAACAATGCAGAGCTGGTTGGGAATGTAAATGTGCGTGAAAACCTTGGTAATAGCGACCACAATATAGTTACTTTTGACTTAAAGTGTACAAAACAAAGACCGGTTGGGAGGGCAAAAACATATAATTTTAAAAAGGCAAATTTACCTGGGCTGAGAGTTGCACTTCAGGACATAGACTGGGAGGAGGTGTTCTCAAATACTGATATAGACGATAAATGGGAAATTTTTAAATCAACACTGAATAACTATACAGCTAAATTTATTCCTAAGGGGAACAAGTATGAACTTTTAAAACTAAATCCTACATGGCTGACAAATGATGTTAAAAGAACAATGAACAACAAAAAATACTAATCTGAGGTCAGCTATAGCATTTGAACAGTACAAAGAAGCTTAATAAAATCTGTAAAAATTTAATAAAAAAAGGGTCTCGTGATGCGTTCCAAAGACTCTATGGTTTGTAGTTCAAGGACCTTTGGAGGAAGTCAGGTGTTTACCCATCAGGCTATGTAACGGTGAGTGACAGCTGACTTGGACCAATCCAAAACAGCCCTGCCCTTGCTCATATATGGGAGCGGCGGCCATTATTCTTTCTTTTTCTTCGTGGGCTGTTGACAGGGAAAGATCTGCGCTGCTGTCATCAGTGAGTTAGGCCCGAGCCTTGCGGCGACGGCTGATCTTTACAAAACTGTGAGTGCAATCAATCCCTAAGCACTCTGCAAGATCACCGGACCATATCTAACCCCTAAATCCAGACGGATCTTTGCAAATTACCCTAAATTCTAAAACTTATATCAAAAGTCAAGGTCCGCAACAACTGTCAGTCACTGAAGTGTATGGAGACTGTATTAATATATAAGGAAGACAAAAAAGAGAACACGGAGCGCCTCATAGAATATTATCCTTCGTTAAAAAACAGCTATATGATGTATATAAACAGGGTGCTCACCTGTATAGGTTGTGGGTTAGCCACAACACTATTATACGTTAATCAATCCCTCTCCGGGGAGAAAGCCAGGAACATGCAGCACGGAGACTAAGACCGGGTTGGACTAGACATATGCCCACCCGTGGTATGTAGACAAGGAAAAAGTTTAAAAAAAGGGCTCCAGTTGCGCAATAAGTCCCCTTAAGTGCTATGAATGCACTAGTCAGTCATGTAGAGTAAAAAAGCTACATTTATTAGTCCATAACAAGCGCTTTCGGAGTCTGAACAACTCCTTTTTCAGGTTCAAAGACTATGATACGCCTCATGTATCATAGTCTTTGAACCTGAAGAAGGAGTTGTTCAGACTCCAAAAGCGCTTGTTATGGACTAATAAATGTAGCTTTTTTACTCTACATGACTGACTAGTGCATTCATAGCACTTAAGGGGACTTATTGCGCAACTGGAGCCCTTTTTTTTACTTTTTCCTTGTCCAGAGACTGTATTAATGAGACTGTTACTGTCCATTGGATGTACCGCAAGACTTTAAGTAAAGTTTATCCAAGTTCAAGTTCCACTACCTTGTGGACCTTCAGTCATTTTATGCATGCACCTGTCATTACTGGGAAGGGCGGCGATAGGCCAGAGAATTACCTCAGCATACTAGCCCTCAGCCTGGCGTCACGAACAACAGGGTTAACCTTAACCCTTGATATACTGAAACAACACCCGGACTACACTACCCCAACCCGTGGCCTACCACATTTTTTTAGATATATAAATGCAAAAAAAACAATGATGGAGCATGTGGGACCCCTTAATAATGATAATGGGGAGGTGGTCACTGGCTAACAAGAGAAGGTGGAGCTACTGAATAGGTTCTTTAGTTCTGTATATATGAGGGAAGAGGGAGGAGCTGACGCAGGCCGGGCCAGTGCTGGTAACACATCATGTAATGTTCTGAATTGGCTTAATGTAGAGATGGTACAAGGTAAATTAAGTAAAGTAAATGTAAGCAAATCTCCAGGACCCCCAAGAGTTCTTAGAGAACTAAGTTCAGTCTTTTCTGTACCCCTGTTCATGATATTTAGAGATTATCTGGTGTCTGGTATTGTGTCAAGGGACTGGCGCAAGGCGAATGTGGTACCAATCTTCAAAAAGGGCTCTAGGTCTTCAAAAAGTAAAATTATAGACCGGTAAGTTTAACGTGCATTGTGGGAAAATAGTTTGCAGGACTTATAAGGGACTAGATACAGGAATACATAGGGGATAATAGAACTATAAGTGATAGCCAGCATGGGTTTACTAAGGATAGAAGTTGTCAAACCAATCTAATTTGCTTTTATGAAGAGGTGAGTAGAAGCTTTGACAGAGGAATGGCTGTGTATATAGAGGGGGGCTGTGTATATAGAGGGGGGCTGTGTATATAGAGGGGGGATGTGTATATAGAGGGGGGGCTCTGTATATAGAGGAATGGCTGTGGATATAGTATTTTTGGGTTTTTCAAAAGCATTTGATACTGTCCCTCATAGACGTCTGACAGGTAAGTTAAGGTCTTTGAGTTTGGAAAATTTTGTTTGCAACTGGATTGAACACTGGCTCATGGATCGTACCCAGAGAGTGGTGGTCAATGATTCGTACTCTGATTGGTCCCCGGTTATTAGTGGTGTACCCCAAGGTTCTGTACTGGGCCCGCTGTTGTATAATTTATTTATCAATGATATAGAGGATGGTATTAACAGCTCTGTTTCTATCTTTGCAGATGACACCAAGCTTTGTAACATGGTACAGTCTATAGAGGAGGTGTATAGGTTACAAGATGACTTGGATAGACTAAGTGTCTGGGCAAATGAGGTTCAATGTGGATAACTGTAAAGTTATGCATCTGGGTACTAAAAAACCTGCATGCATCCTATGTCTTAGGGGGGGAGGGGATTAAACTGGGAGAGTCAATGGTGGAGAAGGATCTGGGTGACTTGTAGATCACAGACTACAGAATAGCACAATGTCAGGCTGCTGCTTCCAAAGCCGGCAGGATATTGTCATGTATCAGAAGAGGCCTGGACTCGAGGGACAGGGACATAATACTCCCCCTTTATAAAGCATTGGTACGGCCTCACCTGGAATATGCTGTTCAGTTTTGGTCGCCATTCCATAAAAGGGACATTGTGGAGCCGGAAAGGGTGCAGAGACGCGCGACTAAACTAATATGGGGCATGGAACATCTCAGCTATGAGGAAAGGTTAAAAGAATTACATTTACTTAGTCTTGAGAAGAGACGTTTAAGGGAGGGATATGATCAACTGTTCCAGGTTAAACCCCCTCAAAGGACAAGGGGGCACTCACTTCGTCTGGAGAAGAAAAGGTTTGGTCTCAAGGGGTGACACGCCTTCTTTACCATAAGAACTGTGAACTTATGGAACAGTCTACCTCAGGAACTGGTCACAGCAGGAACAGTTGAAAGCTTTAAAACAGGGTTGGATACATTCCTGGAACAAAATAACATTAATGCTTATGCAGAAATATAAAATCCCCTCCCCCTCATCCCACCATACCCCTTCCCTTCAATTCCTTGGTTGGACTTGATGGACGTCTGTCTTTATTAAACCATACTAACTATGTAAGCAGGGAATCGAACAATAACTACCCAAAAGAGAGACAAAAAATCCACAGCCTGGAAAATCCCTCCAGACTCTAGGTGGGAATCCTCATGAATGGTGTCTTAAAACCCCATATGTGGCCTTCCTAATTGTTCAGACTACTAACAGTACAGTGGGATCAATCGTCAGTGTACCTACCATGCTACTGCTGAGTGGGGACCGGCACTGAACTACTCCCCCTACCTTAGTAAAATATCTCTCTGCAGCCATCATTCCACAGCTCCTATTTAAAATGAAACATTTTATAAATCCATATGCAGTGAGCTCCCCCTAGTGGTGGCCGTAGGCAGCAAGGATCTCAACATTTAACCATACGAGCTCTGGGGAGGAGGGAGAAAGTCTTTCTGACTTTAGCCATGGTACCCTGTGAGTGCATGCCCCCTAATATCAACCGGTATTATAAAGGTTTATAAGGACAATTACCGAAGTTAATTGCAGAAAGAATTGTAGGAGCAGACACGGAATAAGATGCCGAGGGAGCAAATCCCAACCGTAATTCTCAAGAAAACAAATGTATCAGCTGTGTTTACATCCAGATTGTTTAATGACTTGTTTATAATGTGAACCTGATGTTGTTGAGGAGAGATCACGAGAACCCCCATCATCTGCCGCCCGCTAATGTCTCAGGGGTCATAACTTACTGATTAATATATTCCCCATAGGGTAGTTGCCATTTTGAATACAATAGTCAGGCGTCTGCATTGGCTTCTGTGGCCATGAACTAGTCCTGATAACAGCTTGTTAGGTGGAGGTGGACGGGTGACAAATATGTGGTACTAAAGAGCAGGGCTGGTGCTAGACCCCTTTGTGCCCTAAGTAAGCAGTGGCGTTGCTAGGGTTGAAAAAAACAAATGAACCCAAAGGAGGGTAAGGGGTCATTAAAGGACACCTCTCATCAAAAAACCTTTTGATATATTATAGATTAATGTATGCAGAATAACTTTACAATTGCATGTTATAAAAAAATATGCTTCTTTCTATTTAATTTTCCACTTTGAAAAAATGACCACTAGGGGTCTCCCTACCAGTCCTTTTCTATAGATTTCAGACTCATGCTGGAGTCCTAAATCTCAGACTGCAGCTGGGACACAGACAAGCTCACACAGTTTGTCTGTGTCCCAGCTGCAGTCTGAGATTTAGGACTCCAGCATGAGTCTGAAATCTATAGAAAAGGACTGGTAGGGAGACCCCTAGTGGTCATTTTTTCAAAGTGGAAAATTAAATAGAAAGAAGCATATTTTTTTTATAACATGCTATTGTAAAGTTATTCTGCATACATTAATCTATAATATATCAAAAGTTTTTTTGATGAGAGGTACCCTTTAATGCAGAAAATCAACAACTCCTGGGCCAAAGCCCGGAGAAACTCACACCCCTATATATTGTGCCCCCCTATAGGGGGGCACAATATATAGGGGTGTGAGTTTCTCCGGGCTTCGGCCCAGGAGTTGGTGATTTGTTGCTAGGGTCAGTGTCATCCGGTGTGGTAGAAAATTGTGTGAAAAATTTTATTACAAAGAACAATTGGTCGCGCAAAAAAACAAGTGAAAAAGCAAAAATTTAATTGTCTGTGTTCTTGAAGGGGTATTCCAGGGAAAAACTTTTTTTAATATATCAACTGGCTCCAGAAAGTTAAACAGATTTGTAAATTACTTCTATTAAAAAATCTTAATCCTTTCAGTACTTATGAGCTTCTGAAGTTTAGGTTGTTCTTTTCTGTCTAAGTGCTCTCTGATGACACCTGTCTCGGGAACCGCCCAGTTTAGAAGAGGTTTGCTATGGGGATTTGCTTCTAAACTGGGCGGTTCCCGAGACAGGTGTTTTTAAGCATATTTTAGATCACTCTATTCTGACCCCTCTAACTCTCTCATTTTTCCGTGTACAGGGATGTATGAGGGTCATTTTTTGCGCCGTGATCTGTAGATTTTTTTTGGTTCCACTTTTGCTTATTTTTTAATTTTCCTGGGATGTGACGTGACAAAAAAGCAGCAATTTCAGACTTTTCTTTTTTTTTTTATGTTTACACCGTTCACCATACAGGATAATTAACAATATGTTTTAACCTGTTAAAGGGGTACTCCCCTGGAAAACACTTTTTTTTTTTTTTTATCAACTGGTGCTAGAAAGTTAAACAGATTTGTAAATTACTTCTATTAAAAAATGTTAACCCTTCCAGTACTTATCAGCTGCTGTATGCTCCAAAGGAAGTTCTTTTCTTCTTGAATTTCCTTTCTGTCTGACCACAGTGCTCTCTGCTGACACCTCTGTCCATGTCAGGAACTGTCCAGAGCAGGATAGGTTTGCCATGGGGGATTTGCTCCTACTCTGGACAGTTCCTGACACGGACAGAGGTGTCAGCAGAGAGCACTGTGGTCAGACAGAAAGGAAATTCAAAAAGAAAAGAACTTCCTGTGGAGCATACAGCAGCTGATAAGTACTGGAAAGATTAAGATTTTTAAATAGAAGTAATTTACAAATCTGTTTAACTTTCTGGCACCAATTGAATTATGAAGAAGCCTGTAGGTGCACAGGACAGAAGTACATGTAAGTACTGTGCACCTTCAGTCCATACTTGTCTAGTGTCACTCACTGTGCAACTATGGGGCCCCCGACTGCAGTTGCACAGTGTGTGGGATGGACGCACATTAGTCAGGATGTCACCCCACACGAGGGTGTCACCCGGTGCAGTCCGCCCTCCCATAGCAACGCCACTGCGGTAAGACCAGCTCCTTGCCACCCCCGCCATTTCCCCCCCACTTGCTCCCCCACTACTTTCCACGTGGTGAGCAAAACGTCAGATGGTGTCAGCTGGATGGAGGAGGCCCACCCACTCAGACCACCCACCCCAGTGTGCCTCTGCCTGCAGATATGGCGGCTGTTGATGTAGGGAATTAAAGAAAGGACTGCTAGGGCCCGTAAGGGAAGGACGGGAGGATAGGGAGAGGAGCGGAGCGTGGAGCGCCAAAGATAATTCAGCACTGCTCTCGATCCACTGGAACTGGGTCCCACTCCCAAACTGACTTCCCTCACCCTGATACACAGTGAGTGCAGTAGATGACTGGTGGCCAGCGGGTGGCGTCATACAAGAGGTGCAGAAAATGACATTCAGTGCAATTGGGCATAAAGGATCCAGCCAGGTCCCCGATTCAGTCCCTGCCTGGAAAAGCTGGCGGTCCCTAGGCCCCCCGGGACACACTGCAGACATTGTTCATGAATGACGAACATGACAAAGATCAAGGTGGTAACTTGGACCCACAGGGCTATGGGGGTCACATCACAGATCTATGGGGTCCAGGTCTTAGGGGGTCACATCACAGATCTATGGGGTCCAGGTCTTAGGGGGTCACATCACAGATCTATGGGGTCCAGGTCTTAGGGGGTCACATCACAGGGCTATGGGGTCCAGGTCTTGGGGGTCACATCACAGGGATATGGGGTCCAGGTCTTAGGGGTCACATCACAGGGATATGGGATTCAGGCCTTAGGGGTCACATCACAGGGCTATGGGATACATGTCTTAGGGGTCACATCACAGGGCTATGGGATACATGTCTTAGGGGTCACATCACAGGGATATGGGGTCCAGGTCTTAGGGGTCACATCACAGGGATATGGGGTCCAGGTCTTGGGGGTCACATCACAGGGATATAGGATTCAGGCACTTATAGGACACGCATAACGGGACCTGCGCTATATTAGGTTTGGGGGGGGGTCACATCATGACTGATCAGTAAATGTCACTAAAAGGGCAGAACTGGGAGTAAAATGGACAAAGAAAGAGGAATAAGCAGATTGGGCAATTTGAAGTATGGAGAAATGGGAGAGGAACTAATGGTGACATATCCGGGTGGTGACAGTTCACACTGGTGTTTATGTTAGTACAAATTGTAGAGATCAGTGGTCTCCAATCTGTCACCCTCCAGCTGTTGTGAAACTACAACTCCCAGCATGCTCGGACAGCCAAAGTCAGCCGGAATGTTATATATCTGTAGATATTTACTGGACACATATACCATATGGAGAAAAGTACTTACCCCTCCACCTTCCACCTCCTGGAGGTTTTAGGTCGTTCCCTTCTATATCCATCGGCATTAATACAGAGTCGTTCCCACTTTGCAGGTAGAACAGTCTCCGCTCTTCTGGGAAGACTTTCTATAAGATTTCGGAGGGGCATGTGGGAATTTTTGCCCCTTCATTCAGAAGACCATGTGTGGGGTCAGGAGGAGAGGACCCGGATCACTGTCTCCATTCTAGTTCATCCCCGAGGTGTTGGATGGGTTGGGGGGTCCGGGCTCTGTGTGGCCGCAATGTTCTCACCTGAACCCCATAGCCCTGTGATCCCCAAGACCCCACCCTTTATAGCAGTGGTCTTCAACCTGCGGACCTCCAGATGTTGCAAAACGACAACTCCCAGCATGCCCGGACAGCCGTTGGCTGTCCGGGCATGTTGGGTGTTGTAGTTTTGCAACATCTGTAGGTTCACGGGTTGAAGACCACTGCTTTATAGGCTTGTAATGTGACCCCTGATGCCCGGACCCCATAGCCCTGTGCTTTGTCCCCCGAGGCCCGGACCTCAAAGCCTTGTGATTTTATTCCCAAGGACCGGACTCCATAGCCCTGTGATATGACCCCACAAGACCCCACCCCTGAGGCCCGGACCCCATAGCCCTGTGATATGACCCCACAAGACCCCACCCCTATAGACCTGTGATGTGACCCCCTGAGGCCCGGACCCCATAGCCCTGTGATATGACCCCACAAGACCCCACCCCTATAGACTTGTGATATGACCCCTGAGGCCCGGACCCCATAGCCCTGTGATATGACCCCTGAGGCCTGGACCCCATAGTCCTGTGATATGAACCCACAAGACCCCACCCCTATAGGCTTGTAATGTGACCCCTGAGGCCCGGACCCCATAGCCCTGTGATATGACCCCACAAGACCCCACCCCTATAGACCTGTGATGTGACCCCCTGAGGCCCGGACCCCATAGCCCTGTGATATGACCCCACAAGACCCCACCCCTATAGACTTGTGATATGACCCCTGAGGCCCGGACCCCATAGCCCTGTGATATGACCCCACAATTCCCCACCCCTATAGGCTTGTAATGTGACCCCTGAGGCCCGGACCCCATAGCCCTGTGATATGACCCCACAATTCCCCACCCCTATAGGCTTGTAATGTGACCCCTGAGGCCCGGACCCCATAGCCAGGCATTGTTATTTGTGGTGTATGACATCATTAATGACAGCTCAGCGTTCTATCATAAACTTATCTTCAGAGCGCACAAAAAATTAGATTTTTTTATTTTTTTGCCTAGTTTGGCAACAGCGACACCTCCCAGGTATGAGAAAGCGAAGACGATTGAGAAATAGCGGAAGGTTCAGATTCGCTGATGTAGAAATTGCAAAATGCTGGAAATTGTGAAAATTGTTTAGCAGCTCATATATAAGAGCATTCAGAGAGATCACTAGTGGAAGGAAGCAGCAATGAAAGGGTGTGTGCCGAGCGCCGCGTGTCTCCTCATCTGGGTGACTGTCGTTATCTGCGCTGAAGACGCCTGTCCAGGTACTGTACAATCATATATCATAAGCCCAGCGCTGCTGCTTCATGTCATATCCCATGAAAATAATATGGGGGCAAAGAGACTGTATGCTGTATGTCAGTGGTCTCCAAACTGTGGACCTCCAGATGTTGCAAAACTACAACTCCCAGCATGCCAGATAAGCAAAAATAAAAAAAATGCTGCTGAAAATTCTAAAACAAAATAGTTTACAACCTGCTGCAAGGGGAGGAGCTTATCTGCAGACAAATCTCAATTTACAACCTGCTGCAAGGGGAGGAGCTTATCTGCAGACAAATCTCAGTTTACAACCTGCTGCAAGGGGAGGAGCTTATCTGCAGACAAATCTCAGTTTACAACCTGCTGCAAGGGGAGGAGCTTATCTGCAGACAAATCTAAGTTTACAACCTGCTGCAAGAGGAGGAGCTTATCTGCAGACAAATCACAGTTTACAACCTGCTGCAAGGGGAGGAGCTTATCTGCAAACAAATCTCGGTTTTCAATCTGCCTCAAGTGGAAGAGCTTATTTGTTGCAAAACCAACGGCTGTCCGGGCATGCTGGGAGTTGTAGTTTTGCAACCAGGTCCATGGTTTGGAGACAACTGTTGTATGAATTCATATAAAGGGTGCCACCTGGTGATCAGATGTGGTATATCGTGGTTCACTCAGAAAGACCAGCCAGGATATGTACATTGTGTATAGCAGTGGTCTTCAACCTGCGGACCTCCAGATGTTGCAAAACTACAACTCCCAGCATTCCTGGGAGTTGTAGTTTTGCAACATCTGGAGGTCCGCAGGTTGAAGATCACTGGTGTATACGGTTCTCTAAGACATTTTCAAGCATGATGGGATTAGATACCCCTCAGTACACAGTATCCCACAAGATAGGCTTAGATACGCTGTACCGCATGTAGATAATTCTGCTCTTCTTCGATTTTAAGTGAATAGTTTTATTTTCTCCTCTTTCCATCCCAGACGTGAAGGTCATCGGAGTGGGAGGATCAGAAAAGTTGACCATTTTAAGAGGATGCCCGGGAACCCCCGGTGCCCCCGGTCCCCCCGGACCAGCTGGACCAAAAGGTATCATGTCATAGCTCGTCATCATTTCACCTTCCGCTTCAGACGTCTGTTTTACTAAATATTTGTATTTACCATAAGATAATAATTTTGTAAACACGTTCTCATAGCTCCGCAGCGTCTCTGTTATTCCTCCTGGGAGTTTATGAATAACTTGTCAACTGGGCATTACCATTCCTATTGTCAAAGGGGTGTGTCCCTATACAGCACTGACGGTACAGTAAAAGACTGCAGGGACACACCCCTTTGACAATAGGAATGGTAACGCCCAGTTCTAAACGCCAAAAGGAAGAATTATATTGTGACAAACATTATTATTTTCCATTTATTATAGGTGACAGCGGACCCCCAGGAATCCCTGGAAAGATGGGGCCACAAGGAGTCAGAGGTATAAATATACAATATCCGGGGCTGGAGACAGACAGCATCTTAGATATATATAGTGATATGGACCATGCTGGTATAACCTGGTATATACTGTATATAATATATATGTACAGCTGGTATAAGTTATATATCTCCTGTATATAGTGATATGGACCATGCTGGTATAACCTGGTATATACTGTATATAATATATATGTACAGCTGGTATAAGTTATATATCTCCTGTATATAGTGATATGGACCATGCTGGTATAACCTGGGTATATACTGTATATAATATATATGTACAGCTGGTATAAGTTATATATCTCCTGTATATAGTGATATGGACCATACTGGTATAACCTGGTATATACTGTATATAATTATATATGTGCAGCTGGTATAAGTTATATATCCCCTGTATATAGTGATATGGACCATGCTGGTATAACCTGGGTATATACTGTATATAATATATATGTACAGCTGGTATAAGTTATATATCTCCTGTATATAGTGATATGGACCATGCTGGTATAACCTGGTATATACTGTATATAATATATATGTACAGCTGGTATAAGTTATATATCTCCTGTATATAGTGATATGGACCATGCTGGTATAACCTGGGTATATACTGTATATAATATATATGTACAGCTGGTATAAGTTATATATCTCCTGTATATAGTGATATGGACCATGCTGGTATAACGTGGTATATACTGTATATAATATATATGTACAGCTGGTATAAGTTATATATCTCCTGTATATAGTGATATGGACCATGCTGGTATAACCTGGTATATACTGTATATAATTATATATGTACAGCTGGTATAAGTTATATATCTCCTGTATATAGTGATATGGACCATACTGGTATAACCTGGTATATACTGTATATAATTATATATGTACAGCTGGTATAAGTTATATATCTCCTGTATATAGTGATATGGACCATGCTGGTATAACCTGGTATATACTGTATATAATTATATATGTACAGCTGGTATAAGTTATATATCTCCTGTATATAGTGATATGGAGCATGCTGGTATAACCTGGTATATACTGTATATAATATATATGTACAGCTGGTATAAGTTATATATCTCCTGTATATAGTGATATGGCCCATGCTGGTATAACCTGGTATATACTGTATATAATTATATATGCACAGCTGGTATAAGTTATATATCTCCTGTATATAGTGATATGGACCATGCTGGTATAATCTGGTATATACTGTATATAATTATATATGTACAGCTGGTATAAGTTATATATCTCCTGTATATAGTAATATGGACCATGCTGGTATAACCTGGGTATATACTGTATATAATATATATGTACAGCTGGTATAAGTTATATATCTCCTGTATATAGTGGTATGGACCATGCTGGTATAACCTGGTATATACTGTATATAATTATATATGTACAGCTGGTATAAGTTATATATCTCCTGTATATAGTGATATGGACCATGCTGATATAACCTGGTATATACTGTATATAATATATATGTACAGCTGGTATAAGTTATATATCTCCTGTATATAGTAATATGGACCATGCTGGTATAACCTGGGTATATACTGTATATAATATATATGTACAGCTGGTATAAGTTATATATCTCCTGTATATAGTGATATGGACCATGCTGATATAACCTGGGTATATACTGTATATAATATATATGTACAACTGGTATAAGTTATATATCTCCTGTATATAGTGATATGGACCATGCTGGTATAACCTGGGTATATACTGTATATAATATTTATGTACAGCTGGTATAAGTTATATATATCTCCTGTATATAGTGATATGGACCATGCTGGTATAACCTGGTATATACTGTATATAATATTTATGTACAGCTGGTATAAGTTATATATCTCCTGTATATAGTGATATGGACCATGCTGGTATAACCTGGTATATACTGTATATAATATATATATGTACAGCTGGTATAAGTTATATATCTCCTGTATATAGTGATATGGACCATACTGGTATAACCTGGGTATATACTGTATATAATATATATGTACAGCTGGTATAAGTTATATATCTCCTGTATATAGTGATATGGACCATACTGGTATAACCTGGGTATATACTGTATATAATATATATGCACAGCTGGTATAAGTTATATATCTCCTGTATATAGTGATATGGACCATGCTGGTATAACCTGGTATATACTGTATATAATATATATGTACAGCTGGTATAAGTTATATATCTCCTGTATATAGTGATATGGACCATACTGGTATAACCTGGGTATATACTGTATATAATATATATGTACAGCTGGTATAAGTTATATATCCCCTGTATAAAGTGATATGGACCATGCTGGTATAACCTGGTATATACTGTATATAATATATATGTACAGCTGGTATAAGTTATATATCTCCTGTATATAGTGATATGGACCATGCTGGTATAACCTGGTATATACTGTATATAATATATATGTACAGCTGGTATAAGTTATATATCCCCTGTATATAGTGATATGGACCATGCTGGTATAACCTGGTATATACTGTATATAATATATATATACAGCTGGTAGAAGTTATATATCTCCTGTATATAGTGATATGGACCATGCTGGTATAACCTGGTATATACTGTATATAATATATATATACAGCTGGTATAAGTTATATATCTCCTGTATATAGTGATATGGACCATGCTGATATAACCTGGTATATACTGTATATAATATATATGTACAGCTGGTATAAGTTATATATCTCCTGTATATAGTGATATGGATCATGCTGGTATAACCTGGTATATACTGTATATAATTATATATGTACAGCTGGTATAAGTTATATATCTCCTGTATATAGTGATATGGACCATGCTGGTATAACCTGGGTATATACTGAATATAATTATTTATGTACAGCTGGTATAAGTTATATATATCTCCTGTATATAGTGATATGGACCATGCTGATATAACCTGGTATATACTGTATATAATATATATGTACAGCTGGTATAAGTTATATATCTCCTGTATATAGTGATATGGACCATACTGGTATAACCTGGGTATATACTGTATATAATATATATGTACAGCTGGTATAAGTTATATATCTCCTGTATATAGTGATATGGACCATACTGGTATAACCTGGGTATATACTGTATATAATATATATGCACAGCTGGTATAAGTTATATATCTCCTGTATATAGTGATATGGACCATGCTGGTATAACCTGGTATATACTGTATATAATATATATGTACAGCTGGTATAAGTTATATATCTCCTGTATATAGTGATATGGACCATACTGGTATAACCTGGGTATATACTGTATATAATATATATGTACAGCTGGTATAAGTTATATATCCCCTGTATATAGTGATATGGACCATGCTGGTATAACCTGGTATATACTGTATATAATATATATATACAGCTGGTATAAGTTATATATCTCCTGTATATAGTGATATGGACCATGCTGATATAACCTGGTATATACTGTATATAATATATATGTACAGCTGGTATAAGTTATATATCTCCTGTATATAGTGATATGGATCATGCTGATATAACCTGGTATATACTGTATATAATTATATATGTACAGCTGGTATAAGTTATATATCTCCTGTATATAGTGATATGGACCATGCTGGTATAACCTGGGTATATACTGAATATAATTATTTATGTACAGCTGGTATAAGTTATATATATCTCCTGTATATAGTGATATGGACCATGCTGGTATAACCTGGGTATATACTGTATATAATTATATATGTACAGCTGGTATAAGTTATATATCTCCTGTATATAGTGATATGGACCATACTGGTATAACCTGGGTATATATTGTATATAATATATATGTACAGCTGGTATAAGTTATATATCTCCTGTATATAGTGATATGGACCATGCTGGTATAACCTGGTATATACTGTATATAATATATATGTACAGCTGGTATAAGTTATATATCTCCTGTATATAGTGATATGGACCATACTGGTATAACCTGGGTATATACTGTATATAATATATATGTACAGCTGGTATAAGTTATATATCCCCTGTATATAGTGATATGGACCATGCTGGTATAACCTGGTATATACTGTATATAATATTTATGTACAGCTGGTATAAGTTATATATCTCCTGTATATAGTGATATGGACCATGCTGGTATAACCTGGTATATACTGTATATAATAGATATGTACAGCTGGTATAAGTTATATATCTCCTGTATATAGTGATATGGACCATGCTGGTATAACCTGGGTATATACTGTGTATAATATATATGTACAGCTGGTATAAGTTATATATCTCCTGTATATAGTGATATGGACCATACTGGTATAACCTGGGTATATACTGTGTATAATATATATGTACAGCTGGTATAAGTTATATATCTCCTGTATATAGTGATATGGACCATACTGGTATAACCTGGGTAGATACTGTATATAATATATATGTACAGCTGGTATAAGTTATATATCTCCTGTATATAGTGATATGGACCATGCTGGTATAACCTGGGTATATACTGTATATAATATATATGCACAGCTGGTATAAGTTATATATCCCCTGTATATAGTGATATGGACCATGCTGGTATAACCTGGTATATACTGTATATAATTATATATGTACAGCTGGTATAAGTTATATATCCCCTGTATATAGTGATATGGACCATGCTGGTATAACCTGGTATATACTGTATATAATTATATATGTACAGCTGGTATAAGTTATATATCCCCTGTATATAGTGATATGGACCATGCTGGTATAACCTGGGTATATACTGTATATAATGTATTTGCACAGCTGGTATAAGTTATATATCTCTTGTATAAAGTGATATGGACCATGCTGGTATAACCTGGGTATATACTGTATATAATGTATTTGCACAGCTGGTATAAGTTATATATCTCCTGTATATAGTGATATGGACCATGCTGGTATAACCTGGGTATATACTGTATATAATTATATATGTACAGCTGGTATAAGTTATATATCCTCTGTATATAGTGATATGGACCATGCTGGTATAACCTGGGTATATACTGTATATAATATATATGTACAGCTGGTATACGTTATATATCCTCTGTATATAGTGATATGGACCATGCTGGTATACGTTATATATCCTCTGTATATAGATATATATGTATCATCTAGTGTATATACCTATAGTAACTCTCACTCTGCTTTCTTTAGGGGATCCAGGAGTTTGCGCACAGAACAGTAAGTTATCAGATTTATATACTTTTTTTTGTGATGGATTTTCTATTTATCTTCATTTCATTTCATGTAAATAAATATATATTTATATAATTTTCCGGGATGTTTCCTATAATTCCCTGATGATTTCTCTTCAGCCGCTCAGAGCTGTGCGGATCTGCTGGACGGGGGTCTGGTTCTTACCGGGTGGTACACGATCTATCCTCCAGGGTGCGCTCCTCTCACCGTGCTGTGTGACATGGAAAGCGATGGAGGTGGCTGGATAGTAAGTCTGCTCCTGCTGACAGTTACATCTGGGGTGTCACTCAGCTTTTCCGGTGTCCTGAATGGTTGTTCACACTAGTAACGCAGCGCTCTGGGGGAGATATCACTACATAACAAGGCTGATTTAACAGTTAGGGCTGGGTGAGGATTCCTGCGGGGGTTACATTGGCAGCACCATGGTTTATCTGTACCTGGGAAAGCTGGGTGACACTTCTAGACTGAGGCCTTTCTCCTGGCAGGTGTTTCAGAGGCGCATGGATGGTTCTGTGGATTTCTTTAGAGACTGGAAGGATTATAAGAAAGGATTCGGACGTCAGAGCAGTGAATTCTGGTTGGGGAACGACAACATTCATTGCCTGACTAAAGCAGGTAACGTGGAGCTGACCGTCTGTTGTGGCTGAAGTGTTGTTACAGTGTGTTACCCCATTACAGCATTGTTCACTACTATGGGGGGGAGATTTATCAAAACCTGTGCAGAGGAAGAGTGGTGCAGTTGCCCATAGCAACCAATCAGATCGCTTCTTTCATTTTCCACAGGCCTCTAAAGAGGCCTGTGGAAAATGAAAGAAGCGATCTGATTGGTTGCTATGGGCAACTGCACCACTCTTCCTCTGCACAGGTTTTGATAAATCTCCCCCCATATGTGATTTTGGCCTCCAACCTAACGCACGTGAATTACAGATGGTGTAAGTGAAGGTACAAATGGGCGCCGCTTATCTCTGTGCTTCTTCAAACCCTCCGGATGTTGCTCCAGAATGAGAAGCGGCGCCCATCTTCACTACTTGGAATGAAAACACATTGGGTTAGGGGAGGGGAGAGGCTTGTGTTAAAATGCTGTGAGGGGCGCCGCTTATCACTTTCATTCCTAAACACCCTCCCATTCTAAGAGAGAGTACGGCCGTGTATCCCACCCAGGATGCCAAAGCAAAATACTAAAAAAAGATGCAGCAAAAATACAACATGTGAATACTGCCTCAGTGTACTATATATCCTGATCCCATAGAGATAGCAGCAGTATACAGATAGAGCTGGAGGGGAGGTGTATAACTACTATATATCCTGATCCCATAGAGATAGCAGCAGTATACAGATAGAGCTGGAGGAGAGGTGTATAACTACTATATATCCTGATCCCATAGAGATAGCAGCAGTATACAGATAGAGCTGGAGGAGAGGTGTATAACTACTATATATCCTGATCCCATAGAGATAGCAGCAGTATACAGATAGAGCTGGAGGAGAGGTGTATAACTACTATATATCCTGATCCCATAGAGATAGCAGCAGTATATAGATAGAGCTGGAGGGGAGTGTATAACTACTATATATCCTGATCCGATAGAGATAGCAGCAGTATACAGATAGAGCTGGAGGGGAGGTATATAACTACTATATATCCTGATCCCATAGAGATAGCAGCAGTATACAGATAGAGCTGGAGGGGAGGTATATAACTACTATATATCCTGATCCCATAGAGATAGCAGCAGTATACAGATAGAGCTGGAGGGGAGTGTATAACTACTATATATCCTGATCCCATAGAGATAGCAGCAGTATACAGATAGAGCTGGAGGGAAGATGTATAACTACTATATATCCTGATCCCATAGAGATAGCAGCAGTATACAGATAGAGCTGGAGGGGAGGTGTATAACTACTATATATCCTGATCCCATAGAGATAGCAGCAGTATACAGATAGAGTTGGAGGAGAGGTGTGGAACTACTATATATTCTGATCCCATAGAGATAGCAGCAGTATACAGATAGAGCTGGAGGGAAGATGTATAACTACTATATATCCTGATCCCATAGAGATAGCAGCAGTATACAGATAGAGCTGGAGGGGAGGTGTATAACTACTATATATCCTGATCCCATAGAGATAGCAGCAGTATACAGATAGAGCTGGAGGGGAGGTATATAACTACTATATATCCTGATCCCATAGAGATAGCAGCAGTATACAGATAGAGCTGGAGGGGAGTGTATAACTACTATATATCCTGATCCCATAGAGATAGCAGCAGTATACAGATAGAGCTGGAGGGAAGATGTATAACTACTATATATCCTGATCCCATAGAGATAGCAGCAGTATACAGATAGAGCTGGAGGGGAGGTGTATAACTACTATATATCCTGATCCCATAGAGATAGCAGCAGTATACAGATAGAGTTGGAGGAGAGGTGTGGAACTACTATATATTCTGATCCCATAGAGATAGCAGCAGTATACAGATAGAGCTGGAGGGGAGTTGTATAACTACTATATATACTGATCCCATAGAGATAGCAGCAGTATACAGATAGAGTTGGAGGAGAGGTGTATAACTACTATATATTCTGATCCCATAGAGATAGCAGCAGTATATAGATAGAGCTGGAGAAGAGGTGTATAACTACTATATATCCTGATCCCATAGAGATAGCAGCAGTATACAGATAGAGCTGGAGGGGAGATGTATAACTACTATATATCCTGATCCCATAGCAGGGAGTTGTAGTTCCACAGTTTGCAGACCCCTGTACTATGCTGATCCTCTGGGTCCCCCTTTATTCCTCCTCATCCGTCTCCCCCTCCTGTGTTTTTAGGAAAGTTTCAGCTCCGGGTTGACTTGACAGATTTTTCGAACACTCGCACCTACGCCGCGTTCAGTGATTTCACCGTATCCGATGAGGCGCACAACTACACCCTCGGTCCCATCCAGTTTGTGGGGGGATCTGCAGGTCAGTATAAGCCGGTATCCCCATAAGGGGGTATAATAGCTAATGAAATCCAGCTTTTCCAGAGTCCTGAATGGCCCACCTGCCGACACATTCCCTGTGGCCATATTAATGTCACTGTGACACCCGCTGGATGTTTACTCCAGAGCAATGGTCTCCAAACTGTGGACCTCCAGCTGCTGCAAAACTACAACTCCCAGCATGCCCTGACAATCTTGTAACATCTGGGGGACCACAAGCTGCAGACCACTGCCCTAGAGCAGTTTTTTCCAATGAAGGTGCCTCCAGCTGTTGCAAAACTACAACTCCCAGCATGCCCAGACAGCCTTTGGCTGTCCGGGCATGCTGGGAGTTGTAGTTTTGCAACAGCTGGGGGAACACTGGTTGGGAACCACAGCCCTAGAGGATAGTGCTGCATCCCCTGTGACACTACAACTCCCAGGATGACCAGTCTAACAGAGGATGTCACCCAAATTTCATACTGGGAGTTGTAGTTCCACGGTATTCATCGCCCCCTTTCTCATCTCTTTCAGGGGACTCCCTCACCTACCACAAAAACAACAATTTTTCAACAAAAGATCGCGACAACGACATAGCCGGCCATAACTGCGCCGCGTCCTACCGCGGAGGCTGGTGGTACGGCGCCTGTCACGACTCCAACCTCAACGGACTGTACCTAAAGGGGAACCACAGCAGCTACGCCAACGGGGTGAACTGGCTGAAAGGGCGCGGGTACCATTACTCGTACCAAGTGTCCGAAATAAAATTCCGACCTCAGCTCTGAGATGGTAGGCGGCCATGTTCTCTATAACAACCAATCAGATGCCGGCTTTCATTTTCTGGTTCAGAAACAGTTAGAAAGTTACAAAAACAGGATTGGATTTTGAATTGTTACAAAAACAGATGGAGCGGCCTCTAGTGCCTAAAACAGGTAAAATACTAAAAGAGGTAAACAGATGGAGCGGCCTCTAGTGCCTAAAACAGGTAAAATACTAAAAGAGGTAAACAGATGGAGCGGCCTCTAGTGCCTAAAACAGGTAAAATACTAAAAGAGGTAAACAGATGGAGCGGCCTCTAGTGCCTAAAACAGGTAAAATACTAAAAGAGGTAAACAGATGGAGCGGCCTCTAGTGCCTAAAACAGGTAAAATACTAAAAGAGGTAAACAGGTGGAGCTGCCTCTAGTGCCTAAAACAGGTAAAATACTAAAAGAGGTAAACAGATGGAGCACCCTCTAGTATCTAAAACAGGTAAACAAGTGGAGCTCCCTCTAGTGGCTAAAATTGTGAAAGACTAAGGGTACATTCACACGGGCGGATTTTTTTGCGGGTTTTCCGCTGCGTATTTAAAAGGGGGCGGGCTCTTCTCGGCTGTCCGCAGCAGATTTTCCGCAGCGGAATTTACGCTGCGGAAAATCCGCCGCAAACCCCATTGAAGTCAGTAGAGACTGCGGCGGATTTTCCGCAGCGTAAATTCCACTGCAGAAAATCTGCTGCGGACAGCGGAAAATCCGCAAATAAAATCAGCTCGTGTGAACGTACCCTAAAACAGGTAAACAGGTGGAGTGCCCTCTAGTGGCTAAAACAGGTGGAGCAACCTCTAGTAGCTAAAACAGGTAAACAGGTGGAGCTCCCTCTAGTGGCTAAAACAGGTGGAGCAACCTCTAGTAGCTAAAACAGGTAAACAGGTGGAGCTCCCTCTAGTGGCTAAAACAGGTGGAGCAACCTCTAGTGGCTAAAACAGGCAAACAAGTTGAGCGCCCTTCTAGTGGCTAAAACAGGTAAACAGGTGGAGCTCCCTCTAGTGGCTAAAACGGAAAGACCAAAACAGGTGGAGCTCGCTCTTGTGGCTAAAATTGTGAAAGACTAAAACAGGTAAACGACTAAATATGATAAACAGTAGTAGCGCCCTCTAGTGGCCAAAAAAACGTAAAAAGACTAAAAACAGGTAAATTAGTGGAGCTCCCTCTAGTGCCTTTAACAGGTAGAGCTCCCTCTAGTGGCTAAAATAGGAAAAAACTAAAAACAGGTAAATAAGTGGAGCTCCCTTTAGTGACAAAAAAAAATTAATAATAATTTGAAAAAAAAAAAATCCTGATCTTAGTTAAAATAAACAAACAAATCCCTATACATATACAAAAAAAAACTATAATTTTTCAAATCCTCTATAAATTCTAATTAGGCAGCAGGGAGGGGAGAGTCTCCAGCTGTTAGGAAACTACAACTCCCAGCATGCCCGGATGGCCATTGTAGATCGGCATAGGCTGTAGAGAGGCACAAGTTGGAGACCACACTGCTCTCGGCTCCGGGGAGTTCTATCCTGGAGCTCTGGTGCCACCTTGTGGGTAGATATAGGTATTACATCTCAGGGCGCCGGCTGCAATAAGAACAGGTCACACTGATCTCCGGATCCTGCTTTTAATAGATTGTGGCTCCGATGCCAGAAAAGACATAAAATATATCATCAAGTTTTACATAGAAGAGGATGAAGATCAAACCAGAAAACCAAAAATATTACAAAAACAGGTTAAACAAGAACTTTATTTTTATTTTTTTGCTGCAATTTTTAAAGATGCCCACAGGGGGGCAGTAAAGTACGTGGCACAGTTATAAAATCTATCGCACTAGAACAGTGGTCCCCAACCAGGGTGCCCCCAGCTGTTGCAAAACTACAACTCCCAGCATGCCCGGACAGCCGAAGGCTGTCCGGGCATGCTGGGAGTTGTAGTTTTGCAACAGCTGGAGGGAACCTTGTTGGGTAACACTGCACTAGAAGTACGAGGTATGTTCTCCTTATGGAAATGACAAGATGGGATTAAGGCACTGATAGAAGAGAGACGAAGTAGTTCACATGTAGCAGATTTATTGTCCGTAGTTGTAGAATATAATAGCAGTAAATGGGACAGGATTTCAAAAAGAGTTAACATTTGAAAAACAGCGCCACCCTGTCCAACACAGGTTGTATGTGGTATTACAACATAGTTTCATTCACTTCAATAGAAAGGAGTTGCAATACCATAAACAACCTGAGGTCAAGAGTGGCGCTGTTATTTTAAGAAATCGGCTAAGTTTTCTATTCTTTGATAGCTTTATTTAAAAAAATATTTTTTTTATATATTAATAAGAATATATAATTTAAAAAAAATTATATATATATATATATATATATATATATGCACACACACTTCTTACAATTATTGTCATTATTATTATTATTATTATTATTAATAATAATGACAATAATTGTAATAATAGGTGTGTATATATATATATATATATATATATTTATTTATTTTTTATTATTATATTTTTTATTAAAGAAGCTAGAAGCTATCAAAGAATAGAAAACCTAAAATAACAGCGCCACTCTTGACCTCAGGTTGTGTGTGGTATTGCAATTCCTTTCTATTGAAGTGAATGAAACCATGTTTTAATAATAATAATGATAGCAATAATAATACTATATATATATATATATATATTATTATTTATTATTATTATTATTATTATTAATAATTATATTTTGTGTAGAAATTGATCCATAGTGCAAATTTGTAAAGGAAAGGTGTCACATACGTAATTACGTAAAATGTTATTAACTTTTTTCTTTTTTAATTAATTTATTTATTTCCTTACTTGGTTAATTATAATTTTTTTTTTACCAAGATCACTAGAGGGAGCTCTAACCCCTGGAGAGAAAACAAGACGTCACTTTATGCTGTGGAACGGTCACAGATTTGTTGCTGATTTTCCCCACTCTTATATAATGAAGTCGAAATCCGCAACTGACCATCGTGATCTGGATCCGAGGAGAAAACCGCAGCATTTTGGGTTGTTCGGAAAAAATGTGATGCAGATTTCGATTCCGCCATTAAAGTCAATATAAAAAAAAAATGCAATTTCTGCTGTAAATCTGCTACATGTGAACTGAGCCTAAAGGGCCTTCCTTTCCTACAGGGGGTGGGAACGTACAGCACCAAGAAGGTCCCCCCCCCCCCCCCCATCCCCTACAACAGTGTTTCCCAACCAGGGTGCCTCCAGCTGTTGCAAAACTACAACTCCCAGCAAAACTACAACTCCATCTGGGAGTTGTAGTTTTGCAACAGCTGGAGAGCCGCAGGTTGGACACCTTGGCCCTAGTCCAGTTTTTCCCGACCAGGGTGCCTCCAGCTGTTGCAAAACTACAACTTCCGGGCATGCTGGGAGTTGTAGTTTTCCAACAGCTGGAGAGCCTCAGGTTGGACACCTTGGCCCTAGTCCAGTTTTTCCCGACCAGGGTGCCTCCAGCTGTTGCAAAACTACAACTTCCGGGCATGCTGGGAGTTGTAGTTTTGCAACAGCTGGAGAGCCGCAGGTTGGACACCTTGGGCCTAGTCCAGTTTTTCCCAACCAGTGTGCCTCCAGCTGTTACAAAACTTCAACTCCCAGCATGCCCGGACAGCCAAAGACAAACAACAGTTTACAACCTGCTGCAAGAGAAACAGCATGCTAGAAGTTAAAGTTTTGCAACAGCTGGAGGCACCCTGGTTGGAAAACGCTATCCTAGACACAAATTGGGATACGGATGACATAATCCAGCAGGAGGCGGGCAAATATTAGAAACCGCCATCCGAGATATTAAGTAGAACCCCTCCCCCTCCAAAATGTCACATTCATGCTAATTAATAGAACAAGAAAAATATTTATTAATTATTCTTTAAAGAGACTCTGCCCCCCCCCCCCCCCCCCCCCCCTGGTCCTGGTGATGAATCAAACATTCCAAGGAGGAGCCTGAAGAACGCTATGGTCGGGTCACATGACCACACGTCCCGGTACGTTTTTGTATTTTCTTTATCTTGTTTTGTTTTTTTCCCCCAACGTACAAAACAGTTTAATAAATAGACCAGTATCCGCATCATCCTGTATAGTGACGGGAAGTCCGACTGTACAACTATTTACAGCGCCGGCGCGCGGTCCTCAGGTGGCGTCCTGCAGCTCTGTCAGGGATTCCAGGGTCTCCGCCGCGTCCTCCAGTTCATCCAGGACCTCGCAGAATGACGGCCGCTTAAAGGCTTCCAGCTGGTATAGAAGACGGGTAAAAAACAAAGGGGTTAACGCCACATAATACTGGAACAGCAGAAGAGTTCGTCACAGTGTAACCAACTTGTCTATGCCAGTGTTTCCCAACCAGGGCGCCTCCAGCTGTTGCAAAACTACAACTCCCAGCATACCGGGCAGCCAAAGGCAGACAGTTTACAACCTGCTGCAAGAGGAAAGAGCTTATTTGCTGCAAAACTACAACTCCCAGCATGCAGGGTGCTGTCACCATACAGCAGTGCTTTCCAACCATGGTGCCTCCAGCTGTTGCAAAACTACAACTCCCAGCATAACCGGACAGCCTGGGAACTAGTTTTGCAACAAATAAGCTCTTTCACTTGCAGCAGGTTGTAAACTGTCTGTCTTTGGCTGCCCGGTATGCTGGGGTTGTAGTTTTAAAGGGGTATTCCGAATTTGTAAATTACTTCTATTAAAAAATCTTAACCCTTCCAATAATTATCAGCTGCTGAAGTTGAGTTGTTCTTTACTGTCTGGCAACAGTGCTCTCTGCTGACACCTCTGCTTGTCTCGGGAACTGCACAGGGTAGAAGAGGTTTGCTATGGGGATTTGCTTCTACTCTGGACAGTTCCTGAGACAGGTGTCATCAGAGAGCACTTAGACAGAAAAGAACAACTCAACTTGAGCAGCTCATAAGTACTGAAAGGATTAAGATTTTTTAATAGAAGTAATTTACAAATCTGTTTAACTTTCTGGAGCCAGTTGATATATAAATTAAAAAAAATTCCCCCTGGATAACCCCTTTAACTGTGATTTTTCTGTCTTTGCCTGTCGGGGAATGCTGGGAGTTGTAGTTTTGCAACAGCTGGAGGCACCCTGGTTGTGGAAACCCTGCACCTGCGGATGTTCCCATTCACTGACAGGAAGCAGAGGGCTTCAAATCAATGAACATGCTGCATGTGCACGAGTTCACACGTTGCAGTCAAATCACATCAAAAAAGCACTATTAATGGAACGGGGCTGCAATACCACAAACATCCTGAGGACAACTGTGGCGCTGTTTCTGGAAGAGAGCAGCTACGTTTGTTTCTAATTTTATAAAATACATTCTATCAGTATCTGGAGGTCAGTTCCATTATGGCGGGGATACAGAACATATAAAAGTTCCGAATATACCCAACTCCTAACATGACGGGATGATGGGAATTGTAGTCTTGCAATAGCCGGAGGGCCAAAGAATGTAGAGCACTACTTTATGGGGTTTCCTCTATGGTCCCCGCACCTACCCGACAGCAGCTCGCAGCAACATCCAGCACCTGCGGGGGGCAGTCCCTCACCAAGGCCTGAAACGCAACGACGTCCAAACCATAGTCCTAAGGAAGAAGGAACGGTAAGAGGTATAAAGTAGAGCATCACACGACGTCATCACACGACGTCATCACACGACTACTATTATCATCAATCATCAACATCATCTCGTACTAAAAAACAAAAAATAAAAACATTACCCGAGTCCTAGGTAAAATTTCAGGGTCGGCCGGAATACGACCGAGGATCTCACAGAGGACAATCCCGAAAGAAAAGACGTCAACCTGAAAAAGAGGAAGGAAGAGCAGTATTATAGTAGTTATATTCTTGTATATAGGAGCAGTATTATAGTAGTTATATTCTTGTATATAGGAGCAGTATTATACTAGTTATATTCTTGTACATAGGAGCAGTATTATAGTAGTTATATTCTTGTATATAGGGGGCAGTATTATAGTAGTTATATTCTTGTATATAGGAGGCAGTATTATAGTAGTTATATTCCTGTATATAGGAGCAGTATTATAGTAGTTATATTCCTGTATATAGGAGGCAGTATTATAGTAGTTATATTCTTGTATATAGGAAGCAGTATTATAGTAGTTATATTCTTGTATATAGGAGCAGTATTATAGTAGTTATATTCTTGTATATAGGAGCAGTATTATAGTAGTTATATTCTTGTATATAGGAGGAAGTATTATAGTAGTTATATTCTTGTATATAGGAGCAGTATTATAGTAGTTATATTCTTGTATATAGGAGGCAGTATTATAGTAGTTATATTCTTGTATATAGGAGGCAGTATTATAGTAGTTATATTCTTGTATATTGGAGGCAGTATTATAGTAGTTATATTCTTGTATATAGGAGCAGTATTATAGTAGTTATATTCTTGTATATAGGAGGCAGTACTATAGTAGTTATATTCTTGTATATAGGGGCAGTATTATAGTAGTTATATTCTTGTATATAGGAGGCAGTATTATAGTAGTTATATTCTTGTATATAGGGGCAGTATTATAGTAGTTATATTCTTGTATATAGGAGCAGTATTATAGTAGTTATATTCTTGTATATAGGAGCAGTATTATAGTAGTTATATTCTTGTATATAGGAGATATTATTATAGTAGTTATATTCTTGTATATAGGAGCAGTATTATAGTAGTTATATTCTTGTATATAGGAGACAGTATTATAGTAGTTATATTCTTGTATATAGGAGGCAGTATTATAGTAGTTATATTCTTGTATATAGGAGCAGTATTATAGTAGTTATATTCTTGCATATAGGAGCAGTATTATAGTAGTTATATTCTTGTATATAGGAGCAGTATTATAGTAGTTATATTATTGTATATAGGAGCAGTATTATAGTAGATATATTCTTGTATATATGAGCAGTATTATAGTAGTTATATTCTTGTATATAAGAGCAGTATTATAGTAGTTATATTCTTCTATATAGGAGCAGTATTATAGCAGTTATATTCTTGTATATAAGAGCAGTATTATAGTAGTTATATTCTTGTATATAGGAGCAGTATTATAGTAGTTATGGCATACAAGGAGATTTACACCAGGCACTGCCTACTCGCTAATTCTTGCTGCTCCGGACTGTCGGAATGATGAACTGCTCTAGTGTGTACACCTCGCGGGGAGCGTCTACGTCTGACAGGCAAACAGTTCCATATGATATTCATCAAAGAGAAAAAGAATAGACGGACGACTCACCCAGGTGCAGTAAAAAATTCTTCTTTATTTTCATGAAGTTTTCGTATATCCACGGCAGAGCAGTACAGGGGGGTTATCGGGGGGATGCAGGGTGCGGGTGTGCAACAATTGTATCGCTCGTTCACTGAGCTTCTTCTGGCTTCCCACATGTGTGTACTGACCTGCCGTGATTTAAAACCAGGTACGTGAAGGGAAGGGGAGGGGGGAGGGGAGGATCCTTCACCCTGGGGTCAAATCACCTTCAAGTGCTTAAAACCAATAGAATATCATAGGAATGGTCCGAATTCAGCTCGGTCGTTTAACCCTGCCGGTCCCAGTGCTCCTGTTCTTAGGATCCAGCGGGTCTCCAACTGTATTAACAGATTTTCTCTATCCCCTCCGTCTTGTAGAAGGGGGACCCGCTGGATCCCGAAGAATTTCAGAGCCTTGGGATCATTGTGATGTTCCTCTCTCATATGTTTTATGAGTCTGGGAACACCTTTTCCAGTTTTTAGAGAATACAAATGTTCCCTGAATCTAGTACATAGCTGTCTTTTGGTTTTTCCGATATAAAATCGGCCGCACTGGCAGGTTATGCCATATACCACATGCATACTTTTACATGTGATGACTTCCTTTACCATCACTTCTCTCCCTCCCAGGTTAATAAAACTAACTTTCAAATTTTGAGGGCAGTATGAACACTGCCCACAGGTGTAGTTACCTGGGGGGAGGGAAGTGGTGAGCCAGTTAGTGTGTTTAACGTTTTTGGTGCGTTTTTTAAACCTCTTTATATTGTCGCCTATTGTAGTGTTTTTTCTAAATGTGATCAGTGGTCTATTTTTGATCACTTCTCTGAGGTCTTCGTCTTGTTCTAAAATCTTCCAGTTTTTATTTATTGCTCTTTTTATTACTTCGTTTAGTGGGGTATTGTTGAAAGTAAAATTAAACCTTTTATTATTTACTGCAGATTGATTGGATTTAATCTTTTCCTTTAACAAATCTTCCCTTTTTTTAGAAGCTGCTCTTTCATAGGCTTCATTAATAATTTCTTCCGGGTACCCCCTTTTTTTTAGTCTTATTTTTAACTCCTCAGCTTGTTTTTGATAATTTTGCTCCTGGGTGTTAATGCGCTTTAGCCTAATAAATTGACTGTATGGCAGTCCTCGCTTGGTGTGATGTGGATGGGAGCTGTGAAAGTGTAATAATGTATTTTTTGCTACTGACTTTCGATAACCTGTGATGTTGATTTTATCTTCTTCTACAGTTAACAATGTATCTAGGAATTCCAGTTTGTTGTTTCCAAATGCTGCTGTAAATGACATATTGCATGTATTGTTACTGTTCAAAAAAGCTACAAATTCGTGGAAGAAGATTTCGAGATTGATATGCAAAAAGGAATAAGAAAAATGAACTTGCATAAATATTATAACAATAGAGTAAATAAAAACGCAGTAGAAAAACTAGAGGGTGAAATTCAAAGTTACATTGGCCCTTTGGGATTTATTCCCAACCCTCAATTTACTACGCAGGATATATCTAATATCCAAGTACTAGCTAGTCTAACTACAGATTATACATCTGATCCAACCATGTGTGTCCCTCAATTTACAGGAGGTAACCCATCTACATTCTCTCCTCCAATAAGTCCAGGGAGCCCCCTGGAGTTGTTCAGGAAAGCAATTGTACAAGATGTGAAAAGTCTAATTTATCCCCAAGCTATTCGCAATTTGCCTAAGGAAGAATGTGAAGCCCTTAAAAAAATATCGGCTAGATCTGATATCACCATTACTCGAGCCGATAAAGGCGGCTCAGTAGTGGTGATGTATACAGACGATTATAAAAAAGAGGCCATGAAACAGTTGAGTAATGAGATTACCTATGAAAAACTGAGGGGGGACCCAACTAATAAAATCAATAACACGTTGAAAACCTTCCTTAAAACGCATATTGAAAAGGGCACACTTAGTAAAAAAACAGCTGAGAAATTATTGCCAACCCACCCCAAACCTGCAAAATGGTACATAATACCAAAAGTTCATAAAACGCTAGAGAACCCTCCAGGACGCCCCATAGTTGCAGGGATAGGCTCTATTACAGAATACCTATCCCAATACCTAGACTGGTTGCTTCGTCCTTTACTTCAAAACACCAGGTCTTATTTAAAAGATACCACTAATTTAATAACAGCGATCCAAGATTTTCCTATAGAGCCAAATGACAGTTTGACTAGTATTGATGTCGAGAGCCTATACACTCGAATCCCTTTGGATTCGGGTGTACAGGCAGTGCAATACTTCTTACAAAAAGCAGGTAAATCCAAACCATACATAGATTTTGTAAGTGAGGCTTTAAAATTGGTATTATCTAACAATACCTTCAAATTTGAATCCCAGTGGTACCGGCAAAAGAACGGTACCGCTATGGGGACTCCTGTGTCATGCACATTTGCAGTTCTATTTTTGGCGGCTTTTGAAGATAAATATATCTTTACTAATGATAACCCCTATCTTCCACATATCCGTTTTTACAAACGATATGTGGACGATATTATCATAGTTTGGAATAGCTCAGAACATAAATTCCACGAATTTGTAGCTTTTTTGAACAGTAACAATACATGCAATATGTCATTTACAGCAGCATTTGGAAACAACAAACTGGAATTCCTAGATACATTGTTAACTGTAGAAGAAGATAAAATCAACATCACAGGTTATCGAAAGTCAGTAGCAAAAAATACATTATTACACTTTCACAGCTCCCATCCACATCACACCAAGCGAGGACTGCCATACAGTCAATTTATTAGGCTAAAGCGCATTAACACCCAGGAGCAAAATTATCAAAAACAAGCTGAGGAGTTAAAAATAAGACTAAAAAAAAGGGGGTACCCGGAAGAAATTATTAATGAAGCCTATGAAAGAGCAGCTTCTAAAAAAAGGGAAGATTTGTTAAAGGAAAAGATTAAATCCAATCAATCTGCAGTAAATAATAAAAGGTTTAATTTTACTTTCAACAATACCCCACTAAACGAAGTAATAAAAAGAGCAATAAATAAAAACTGGAAGATTTTAGAACAAGACGAAGACCTCAGAGAAGTGATCAAAAATAGACCACTGATCACATTTAGAAAAAACACTACAATAGGCGACAATATAAAGAGGTTTAAAAAACGCACCAAAAACGTTAAACACACTAACTGGCTCACCACTTCCCTCCCCCCAGGTAACTACACCTGTGGGCAGTGTTCATACTGCCCTCAAAATTTGAAAGTTAGTTTTATTAACCTGGGAGGGAGAGAAGTGATGGTAAAGGAAGTCATCACATGTAAAAGTACGCATGTGGTATATGGCATAACCTGCCAGTGCGGCCGATTTTATATCGGAAAAACCAAAAGACAGCTATGTACTAGATTCAGGGAACATTTGTATTCTCTAAAAACTGGAAAAGGTGTTCCCAGACTCATAAAACATATGAGAGAGGAACATCACAATGATCCCAAGGCTCTGAAATTCTTCGGGATCCAGCGGGTCCCCCTTCTACAAGACGGAGGGGATAGAGAAAATCTGTTAATACAGTTGGAGACCCGCTGGATCCTAAGAACAGGAGCACTGGGACCGGCAGGGTTAAACGACCGAGCTGAATTCGGACCATTCCTATGATATTCTATTGGTTTTAAGCACTTGAAGGTGATTTGACCCCAGGGTGAAGGATCCTCCCCTCCCCCCTCCCCTTCCCTTCACGTACCTGGTTTTAAATCACGGCAGGTCAGTACACACATGTGGGAAGCCAGAAGAAGCTCAGTGAACGAGCGATACAATTGTTGCACACCCGCACCCTGCATCCCCCCGATAACCCCCCTGTACTGCTCTGCCGTGGATATACGAAAACTTCATGAAAATAAAGAAGAATTTTTTACTGCACCTGGGTGAGTCGTCCGTCTATTCTTTTTCTCTTTGATGAATATTATAGTAGTTATATTCTTATATATAGGAGACAGTATTATAGTAGTTATATTCTTATATATAGGAGGCAGTATTATAGTAGTTATATTCTTGTATATAGGAGCAGTATTATAGTAGTTATATTCTTGTATATAGGAGCAGTATTATAGTAGTTATATTCTTGTATATAGGAGCAGTATTATAGTAGTTATATTCTTGTATATAGGAGCAGTATTATAGTAGTTATATTATTGTATATAGGAGCAGTATTATAGTAGATATATTCTTGTATATATGAGCAGTATTATAGTAGTTATATTCTTGTATATAGGAGGCAGTATTATAGTAGTTATATTCTTGTATATAGAAGCAGTATTATAGTAGTTATATTCTTGTATATAGGAGCAGTATTATAGTAGTTATATTCTTGTATATAGGAGCAGTATTATAGTAGATATATTCTTGTATATAGGAGCAGTATTATAGTAGTTATATTCTTGTATATAGGAGCAGTATTATAGTAGTTATATTCTTGTATATAGGACCAGTATTATAGTAGTTATATTCTTGTATATAGGAGCAGTATTACAGTAGTTATATTCTTGTATATAGGAGCAGTATTATAGTAGTTATATTCTTGTATATAGGAGCAGTATTATAGTAGTTATATTCTTGTATATAGGGGCAGTATTACAGTAGTTATATTCTTGTATATAGGAGCAGTATTATAGTAGTTATATTCTTGTATATAGGAGCAGTATTATAGTAGTTATATTCTTGTATATAGGGGCAGTATTATAGTAGTTATATTCTTGTATATAGGAGGCAGTATTATAGTAGTTATATTCTTGTATATAGGAGCAGTATTATAGTAGTTATATTCTTGTATATAGGAGCAGTATTATAGTAGGTATATTCTTTATGTTTGATAACACACCTTGCGGTCGTACGGTTCCCCACGTAACATCTCAGGCGCCATCCAGAAGGCCGATCCCACAAGTGACAGTTTCCTTTCTCCGTTCTTCACCGGTACTTCCACCACCTCCCTGGCCAGACCGAAATCTGTTACCAACGCTTCTCGGCCCCGCGGGGTGACTCTTATAAGACAGTTCTGTAAGAATACATAAAGTGCTATGAGGAGGACCCGTAAGTAAAGGCGGTTCTGTGCACACAATGTCAGGAGTCACGTTACCTTGGAGTTCAGGTCACGGTGATAGATATTTTTGGAGTGTAGATAAACCATTCCCCGACTGATGTCACATGACAGGTCAACCTTCTCTTTCCAATTCAGACAGACTTCTTTACAAGCCAATAGCTCCTCCAGGCAGCCTCCATTCACGTACTGGGGAGAACGGGGGAAACCGATATCTTATATTACATGTATATTGGTTGCCTCCAGCCACCAATCAGATTGCAGCTAATCACATGACCAAATCATTGAACATCGGCTGTGAATGGCCGGATCAGTCACAGCCAGAGCCGCATGTATTATGGAGATACTGCCTGTTCTTATGTCAGGATACTGTGCAGTCCCATAATGCATCACTGTAGATCAGCCACTGCAAAACTACCAAACAGCCAACGGCTGTCCGGGCATGCTGGGAGTTGTAGTTTTGAAACAGGTAGAGGCGCCCTGGTTGGGAAAAACACTGCTGTAGATATTGCAAAAACATGCAGAATTACGAGTGCAGCTCTGGATGTAACTATAGACTATAATACAGGATTTCCCTGCAGATCAGTACAGTAACAGTGGGGCTATCCTTAAACATTGCTTTTGTGCAATTTTTTGGGTGTGTCTTGAGTGTTTTGTCTGGCTTGAAACGCTGTGTAACTTATTAGATTGTTGTTGCGCTTTTTTTTATTTTTATTTTATTTTTATTTTTTTCCTCCCCCAGGTTCTGTAGTCCTGTTCTGGTGACCTGTGTGAATTGTAGCCTCAGGAGTGGCCCTGGTCTTCTGCTGCTGTAGCCCATCTGTTCCAAGGTTGGATGTTTCGTGCGGTCAGAGATGGTGTTCTGCAGACCTTGGTTGTAACCAGTAGTTATTTGAGTTCCTGTTGCCTCTGTCATTTCTTACAGTGTAAACCCCAGAGATGGTTGTCCGTCTGGCACCAACAACCTTGTCACGTTCAGCAAGTTGTCTTGGCCACATCCACATAAATTAATGCGTTAAGTTTCTGCCGTGTGATTGGCTGATTAGCTATGTGTGTTAACAAAGTGTACCTAATAAAGTGGCCAGTGAGTGTTTATGACGCACTGTAAAATTTACCTCCAGAATCGGATACAGCTTCTCGTCTTTCACACAGATCCCAAGATACCTAAAAAGAAGTAAACAAATAAAATAAAAAATAAGATAATATAAATAAACAAAATAAAATAGAATACATACATAAATAAAATTAAACAAAAATTTAAATAAAATTAAACAAACAAATAAATAAATAACAAAAAGAACAATGACAAAAAGTTAGTACCCAAATCTTTTGGAAAACATTTCCCTAAGTGAACGCAGCGTGAGGTTCCCACTGCCTGCCACTAGAGGGAGCTGAAAACACATGATCTGTCTTATTAGATCAGTGTTTCCCAACTACGGCGCTTTCAGCTGTTGCAAAACTACAACTCCCAGCATGCCCAGACTACCAGAGTTTTGCAACAGCTGTAGGCACCTTGTTTTGGAAACACTGTATTAGATACTCAGCCTCTGGTCTGCTAGGGTTATACTAGACTGAATGTAATAGCAGCAAAGCCTCTGCTGTGAGACATAACAGGTCTCTCTGGGTTTTCAGTGTACAGAATTGTTCCCATTCATTGACTGCAAGCAGGTAACGGTGAGGAACCAGAGCACAAAGTGTATTAGAAATCTGCAGAACTCTACATTCTACGATGGATCAGGATGTAAGAAGAGCGGACCCCCGACCTCGCGCTCACCTCACTATGTTGGGGTGAGACAGTTTCTGCAGGAGGGAGATCTCCCGCACAATCCCCTCCTCGTCCACCTCGTTCTTATAGATCTTCACCACCATGTTCTTGGAGCCGGCGCCATGAGAAACCTGCGGCAGGAATAAGACGTCACTATGCAGCAAACACTATAGTATATGACAACATGTACTGTGCCTTTAAGAAGACACCCATCATTCACCACCGTCCCTTTAAGACGACACCCATCATTCACCACCGTCCCTTTAAGACGACACCCATCATTCACCACCGTCCCTTTAAGACGACACCCATCATTCACCACCGTCCCTTTAAGACGACACCCATCATTCACCACCATCCCTTTAAGAAGACACCCATAATTCACCACCGTCCCTTTAAGAAGACACCCATCATTCACCACCGTCCCTTTAAGAAGATGGCAATCATTCACCACCATCCCTTTAAGAAGACACCCATCATTCACCACCGTCCCTTTAAGAAGACACCCATCATTCACCACCGTCCCTTTAAGAAGACACTCATTATTCACCACCGTCCCTTTAAGAAGATGCCAATCATTCACCACCATCCCTTTAAGAAGACACCCATCATTTACCACCGTCCCTTTAAGAAGACACCCATCATTCACCACCGTCCCTTTAAGAAGATGCCAATCATTCACCACCGTCCCTTTAAGAAGACACCCATCATTCACCACCGTCCCTTTAAGAAGATGCCAATCATTCACCACCATCCCTTTAAGAAGACACCCATCATTCACCACCGTCCCTTTAAGAAGACACCCATCATTCCCCACCGTCCCTTTAAGAAGACACCCATCATTCCCCAGAGTCCCTTTAAGGAGACACCCATCATTCCCCACAGTCCCTTTAAGAAGACACCCATCATTCACCACCGTCCCTTTAAGAAGACACCCATCATTCCCCACAGTCCCTTTAAGAAGACACCCATCATTCCCCACAGTCCCTTTAAGAAGACACCCATCATTCACCACCGTCCCTTTAAGAAGACACCCATCATTCCCCACAGTCCCTTTAAGAAGACACCCATCATTCCCCACAGTCCCTTTAAGAAGACACCCATCATTCACCACCGTCCCTTTAAGAAGACACCCATCATTCCCCAGAGTCCCTTTAAGGAGACACCCATCATTCACCACCGTCCCTTTAAGAAGACACCCATCATTCACCACCGTCCCTTTAAGAAGACACCCATCATTCCCCACAGTCCCTTTAAGAAGACACCCATCATTCCCCACAGTCCCTTTAAGAAGACACCCATCATTCACCACCGTCCCTTTAAGAAGACACCCATCATTCACCACCGTCCCTTTAAGAAGACACCCATCATTCCCCACAGTCCCTTTAAGAAGACACCCATCATTCCCCACAGTCCCTTTAAGAAGACACCCATCATTCACCACCGTCCCTTTAAGGAGACACCCATCATTCCCCACAGTCCCTTTAAGAAGACACCCATCATTCACCACCGTCCCTTTAAGAAGACACCCATCATTCCCCAGAGTCCCTTTAAGGAGACACCCATCATTCCCTACAGTCCCTTTAAGAAGACACCCATCATCCACTAATGTCCTAGTCATACAGCTGGTTAGTTTAGGTCAGGGCTTCCCAATCTTTTATAGCTCGGGGCAGAACACGGGAAGTTATTACTATGGGGCACAACTACACCCCAAATCCCTCCCTTTGCTTTTTGCCCCTTGTAGGACCTACCTTTAGGTATTTTGCTCCCCAATGTAGGTAGAACCTCTCTGCAAGCAGTTTGCCACCTGTAGGTAATTTGCCCCCTGTAAGTAGAATCCCCCTATAGGTAGGAACCAATGGAGGTAATTTGCCCCTGTATGTAGTTTCCCTCAACTCCCCGTGGGTAGAATCCTTGTATGTAGGGTCCATCCTGTGTCGTCCCCCCCCCCCCCCCGTAGGTACGACCCCCTGCAGGCAATTTGCTCCCTGTAGGTAGTCTCCCCCCCCCCCCTCTTTACCTTATAATAAGGATCCCTGAAACTGGTTTGCCCAAATCCCTCACCCCCTGTAGGATCTGCTGGAGGTAATTTGCCCCCCTGGAAATAGAAACCCCCAACCCTTGTGCCCCCCACCCCTTTAGATAGGACCCCCAGTCAATAGTTTCCCCCCCCCCCCCCCTTAGGTAGGACCCCCCCCCCCCCCCCCCCCCTGCAGAGGGTCCTACCTAAGGGGTAAAAAAAAACTACCCACACGGGGTGTCCTACCTACAGAGGGAGGTGAAAACTACCTACAGGGGGGGGGGGGGGGGGGACTACCTACAGAGGGAGGTGAAAACTACCTACAGGGGGTCCTACCTAAAGGGGGGGGGGGACTACCTACAGGAAGCAAATTACCTGCAGGGGTCGTACCTACAGAGGGGGGTGGGGAGCTTCCCCCATTCACCACAACACCCATCATCCACTAAGGCCCCAGTCATACAGCTGCCCCCCGGTTATAAACCACTGCATTAGGCAGGTTTGCTCATCAGGATCCAGGGAAAGCTTGATGACAGCCATGCTGCTTTCCCAGGAACAGATCTAAGGGAGCGGAGCATGATGGGAGATGACAGCCCCTCCAGGCACTGTGCATTGTGCACGCTCCCTAACAACACAGACTCTTCTTCATTCAAACAAACAGGAACGGAAAGTGCGCAACCAAAATATCCTCCCCCCGCAATGCGGTGACGTAACCGAGCTGTATAACAATGGGGCCGAGTGTAACGTCTCCGTCCACCCTCAGCACAAGCAGCGGCCCCAATGCTTTACACTGCAGCTTCGCTTCATATAGGTTGTAGTCCGGGGGGCGGGATTCGTTTTTTGGGTCCCATTACATGGACCTTAGGGGTCACCAAGACCAGAAATGTAGCTATGGCAGCGTTTTTCTTAAAGGGGTACTCCGGAGGGAAACTTTTTATATTTGTATTTATTTTTTTTAATCAACTGGTGCCAGAAAGTTAAACAGATTTGTAAATGACTTCTATTAAAAAATCTTAATCCTTCCAGTACTCATTAGCAGCTGTATGCTACAGAGGAAATTCTTTTCTTTTTGAATTTATTTTCTATCTTGTCCACAGTGCTCTCTGCTGACACCTCTGTCCGTATCAGGAACTGTCCAGAGCAGGAGAAAATCCCCATAGCAAACCTATGCTGCTCTGGACAGTTCCTAAAACAGACAGAGGTGTCAGCAGAGAGCACTGTGGACAAGACAAAAAAGAAATTCAAAGAGAAAATAATTTCCTCTGAAGCATACAGCTGCTAATAAGTACTGGAAGGGTAAAGATTTTTTTTTTTTTTATATAGAAGTCATTTACAAATCTGTTTAACTTTCTGGCACCAGTTGACTTATAAATGTTTTCCACCGGAGTACCCCTTTAAGCAGTGTGCTTCGGTTTGTTGCAAAACTACAACTCCCAGCATGCCCGGACAGCCTTCGGCTGTCCGGGCATGCTGGGAGTTGTAGTTTTGCAACAGCTTGAGGCACCCTGATTGGGAAAAACTGCTATTGAATGGAGATGCTGGATTAGAAAAACATAGAGTTCTTGCAGAAACAGCGCCACCCCTGTCCTCAGGTTGTGTGCGGTATTACAACTTGACTCCATTGACTTTAGTAGAGCTGAGTCTGTCAGGTAGATAAAACATCCTAAAATATCTTGAGTGTTCCCGATGTGAGATGTGAGGAGCGGTTCTGGCACAATGTGTTTCCCGGTGACTGGCGCAGGATGTGGCGGAGGACGCGGCCGGGGAAGGAAGAACACGTCGTACCTGTCATTAGAGGACATCTAAAAGAGCAGCGCTTTTCCTGCCTGAGAGGACACAATGTCACCCGTCCACATGAATGTCATTTATAGAGGAGCGGGGTCATGACTAATCCTACAGAACAAGTTCTAGTAAGGCATCACATGGTCCTATCAGCTCCTGGGAAAGCTGAGTACAAACAATATGGCCACCTGTACTTCCCCCTGAGCTACTTACTTCCCCCTGAGCTACATATGTTTGGAAACAAGACAAATATGGCCACCATTGAGTGTCACCCAGCTTTCCCAGGCTCCTGAAAAGATAACAATCCCCTATGCTTCACATTACAGGGGTCCATAGAGCTCATTGCCCTGCACTGAACTTAGGCATGGGTACTTAAATGGTGTATCTAAGCCATAAGTGATATAGTCTTGCTTTGTATCTAAACAATGTGTGATACAGTCAGCGTATCTAAGGCTGCAGCGAATAAGCCTTGCCTGTGTGTTACTGTTTGCTTACCTGCTGTATCTAAGTTGATCATTAGAGATACTGGCTGCTGAGCTGTGTATCTAAATCGGACATGCATGAAATGGAGTGCTGAGATGCTGTAACCAAGGCCATTGTGTGATACTGTCAGTGTATCTAAACCAATGTTTCCCCAACCAGTGCGTCTCCAGCTGTTGCAAAACTACAACTCCCAGCATGCCCGGACAGCCAACGGTACACTGGTTGGTAAAACACTGATCTAAACCTATCCTGTGTTGTACTGTTTGCAGAGATTATGTATCTAAGCCTTGCATGTGTGGTACAGTTTGCTTATCTGCTGTATTTAAGCCTATCATGTGTGATATTGCCTGCTGAGCTTTGTATCTAAGCCAATCATTTGTGATACTGGCTGCTGAGCTGTATATTTCAGCCTGGCAGGCATGAAACAGTGAGCAGAGCTGCTGTATCTAAGCCTATACTGTGATACTGCCAACTGAGCCAGTGTATTTAATCCAATTGTGTGTCTGTCTGGTGGTTAAGCTTTGTATCTAAGCTCATCATGTGTGATACCGACTACTGAGATATGTATCTAAGCCTAACAGGTGTGATCCTACCTGTAGAGCCAAATCTATCTATCCTGTGTAATCCTGCCTGCTGAGTATCTAAGCCGGTGGTGTAGGGATGGAGATCTGCACATATCTGCGCCTCTGGTAATAATCCGTCCGCGTCACCCGGAGACGCCAGAGCAGCAATAAACACGGCGATGGCGACGATACACGAGACGCAGGCGGCGCAACCATCCTCCATTTCTATCAATCATTTACTGGATGCTCAGAGGATACAAAGACAGCGCAGAGGCCATCACCCAGCTGTCCCAGACTCCTGAGCAGCTGCAGGGGACTTTACGGCAATGTCCTCCAACCTGTGACAAAACTACAACTCCCAGCATGCCCTGACAGCCGAAAGCTACAGCAGCTCAACAGACAGTACCGCACATGATAGGCTTAGATACATTATCTCACCGAGTCATTACAATACAGGAAAGGTTAAGATACACTGGCTACGCAAAGAGTATCACACTAAAGAATTAGATACAGAAGCTCAGCACACATCAGGCTTAGATACACAGCTCATATACATAATCTCAGCTTAGACACAGCACCTCAGCACACAACTTTATGCATGTCAGGCTTAGATACATGGCTCAGCACATAATTTCACACGTCAGGCTTAGGTACACAGCTCAGAATCCAGTATTAAAAATGATCAGCTTAGAAACAAAGCTCAGCAGGCAATATTACTAACGACCATTGTGCTGGTCACACAGCTTTCCCAGAAGCAGATATAACAGGTGTTGTACCCTATACATCCAACAGGTGTCACTAACTCCCAGTACACACACCGCCACCCCCTCCACTGCCACCCATTATTCAACCAGGACTGCCATGCCCGACTAGTATTTCGGCCCCTTTCACCTCGGACAGAGAACACGATGCTGCGGGCTGAAAGGGGAACGATTAATATTTAAGTAGCACCAGATCTCGTCTTACCTAGCCCTTGTGTCCCCCGCAGCATCACCTTCCTGTTATCACATCTCATGACACGCAGTCCCAGCATGCTGCCCGGCGTCACCCACACGGCCGTGGGCACAGATTAATTATTAAAGGCCACCACTGCCAAGATAAACAGAGGAACTCCCTATCCACAATCTGTGATGAGAATTCACCTTCATTTGTTTAAAAAAAAAAAATAATAATAATAATAATTGTCCAGTCTGTTCCTGGGAAAGATGGGTGACGCACCGAGCACATCTTTAGATTTAAAAGGCATCTCTATGAAATACCTTTTGGATCTTAACCTCAAACTTTTTTTCCTTGATAACAATATTAATCAAAACAAAGGGGATAAGTCCTCTTTTAATCACACACTATGCTCCTCGGGGGCGGAGCTATAACTAAATCATCTTTAGTTTAAAATAAAAAACTGCACAGATACAAACACCATAATAAACAAGGAGACACTTACTTTATAAACTTTAGAGAAGAATCCACTTCCTATCGGCTCCGCGGTGAAACTCTCCCAGAATTCCAGTTTCCTGACTGTCGTGCGCAACTTCTGCCACCGATCCTCTTGGTAGTAGGTGTCCGAACACTCGCCATAATATGGGCCGGGGCTCGCAGGCTCAGGAGTGAAAAGCCCCAAATCACACATCGTGGGGGCGGCCACTAAAAGGGAACGGTGAGAATTAGACACAGAAGCAGTATTATAGTAGTTATATTCTTGTATATAGGGGGGCAGTATTATAGTAGTTGTATTCTTGTATATAAGAGCAGTATTATAGTAGTTATATTCTTGTATATAGGAGCAGTATTATAGTAGTTATATTCTTGTATATAGGGGCAGTATTATAGTAGTTATATTCTTGTATATAGGAGGCAGTATTATAGTAGTTATATTCTTGTATATAGGAGGCAGTATTATAGTACTTATATTCTTGTATATAGGAGCAGTATTATAGTAGTTATATTCTTGTATATAGGAGACAGTATTATAGTAGTTATATTCTTGTATATAGATGCAGTATTATAGTAGATATATTCTTGTATATAGGAGCAGTATTATAGTAGTTATATTCTTGTATATAGGAGACAGTATTATAGTAGTTATATTCTTGTATATAGATGCAGTATTATAGTAGTTAAATTCTTGTATATAGGGGGGCAGTATTATAGTAGTTATATTCTTGTATATAGGAGCAGTATTATAGTAGTTATATTCTTGTATATAGGAGCAGTATTATAGTAGTTATATTCTTGTATATAGGAGGCAGTATTATAGTAGTTATATTCTTGTATATAGGAGACAGTATTATAGTAGTTATATTCTTGTATATAGGGGCAGTATTATAGTAGTTATATTCTTGTATATAGACCGTATTATAGTAGTTATATTCTTGTATATAGGAGCAGTATTATAGTAGTTATATTCTTGTATATAGGAGCAGTATTATAGTAGTTATATTCTTGTATATAGGAGCGGTATTATAGTAGTTATATTCTTGTATATACGAGCAGTATTATAGTAGATATATTCTTGTATATAGGAGCAGTATTATAGTAGATATATTCTTGTATATAGGGGAAGTATTATAGTAGTTATATTCTTGTATATAGGGGAAGTATTATAGTAGTTATATTCTTGTATATAGGAGGCAGTATTATAGTAGTTATATTCTTGTATATAGGAGCAGTATTATAGTAGTTATATTCTTGTATATAGGGGCAGTATTATAGTAGGTTATATTCTTGTATATAGGAGCAGTATTATAGTAGTTATATTCATGTATATAGGAGCAGTAATATAGTAGTTATATCCTTGTATATAGGAGCAGTATTATAGTAGTTATATTCTTGTATATAGGGGGCAGTATTATAGTAGTTATATTCTTGTATATAGGAGGCAGTATTATAGTAGTTATATTCTTGTATATAGGAGGCAGTATTATAGTAGTTATATTCTTGTATATAGGAGGCAGTATTATAATAGTTATATTCTTGTATATAGGAGCAGTATTATAGTAGATATATTCTTGTATATAGGAGGCAGTATTATAGTAGATATATTCTTGTATATAGGAGCAGTATTATAGTAGTTATATTGTATATAGGAGCAGTATTATAGTAGTTCTATTCAGAGAGATTCAGTAGCAGCATCTTGGATATACTGTATACGGTTAATCCTCTGGTGACTGTAATAAGGAGGTTTGTGTAATATAAAGATTAGGATCTATGATAGAAGGAAATGATATTAATGCAAATGATTTCAGAAATATTCGCAGTAATGTAACCGATCACAACAGCACAAGGTCACAAAAAGAGCATTTCTCTTGCACATTAAAAACAACTATTCTCCAGCCTACTACTACTACTGCTGCCAGTTAGGATGCTAGGAAAGCTGGGTAACCACCCCCACAACCCCCAAATGGGAGCGGCACTTGCAGCCATACTGTTTGCAGTATGTGAATACTGTATCTCTTTGCTCCAGACACATGAATAAGCCCCTTGTTACTATGAAGCGGGCAGTGTGCTGGCATTTGCCCCCTCCTCTGGTCGTCTTGTTACCAGGGCGGTTGGGTCACAATGTCATTGTACAGAGGATTTCACGGCCCGCGACCACCCCCCACCCCCCGAGCCAGAAAACAAGACTCTCACAAAAGTTTAGCGACATCTGCAAAGCGTCACTGATCCCCACACACAATTGGGCGCTGCGTAATTACTTTATCATGTTGGCAGCCGCGGTTCCTGGCACAGATAGTTCAGGGGCCCCGGCGAGGCCAGGAAGCCATGCCAGCAAAAAGCACAATAGTTTGGGAGAGGTGGATTCCATAGTCACTGCGAACAAACATGTTGTGTGTAAATAGTCCCATCGTGATGCAGATTGCGTTACTGGAGCCTCGTGGTTACCAGGAAGACAGAAAACTGCGCAATTTGTTTTATTTTGCTTAATAATAAGACATTAAACAGCGTCCAATGATATCAATACAGGAAACCAATTTTAACACCTCAAAGTCAGTAGGACGGCTGAACACTTGTAACTTTATGTATACAAATGTATCCCGGGGCAGTGTTTGTTTTTACTCAATTAATATTAATATTTAATCTTTTTATCTACCCTTATTTTATTTCTTCTTATTTTATTTAATTATTTATTCATTATTTTAAAATGTTGTCTTTTTTATTTATCTATTTTATTATTATATTTATGTATTCTTATTTTATTTTATTTATTGTTAAATTAATTTGTATTTAATTTAAATATTTATTTCATTATTTTATTTATTTCATTTATTTATTTATTCTTTTATTTATTTTATTTATTTATTTGATTATTATTATTTTTTTATTTATGTATATATTTTTATTAATTTATTTTTACACACAAGTAAGTATAAAAGACCAGAACTGGCACGACACAGAGGCACCCGTCATTGCCACCATCTTCGTGACCCTACAGAGGTGACATCTCTGTCCATTTTAGGAACTGTCCAGAGCATCATATGTTTGTTATGGGGATTTTCTCCTACTCTGGACAGTTCTTAAAATGGACAGAGGTGTCAGCAGAGAGCACTGGGGTCAGACAGAAAATACATTTAAAAAGAAAAGAACTTCCTGTGGAACATACAGCAGCTGATAAGTACAGGAAGGGTTAAGATTTTTTAATAGAAGTAATTTACAAATCTGTTTAACTTTCTGGCACCAGTTCATTTAAAGGGGTACTCCGGTGTAAAGCTTTATTTTTTTTTATTTTTTTTTTTTAATCAAATGGTGCCAGAAACTTAAACAGATTTGTAAATTACTTCTATTAAAAAATCTTAATCCTTCCAGTACTTATTAACTACTAAATACTACAGAGGAAATTCTTTTCTTTTTGGAACACAGAGCTCTCTGCTGACATCACGAGCACAGTGCTCTCTGCTGACATCTCTGTCCATTTTAAGAACTGTCCAGAGTAGGAGAAAATCCCCATAACAAACAAATGCTGCTCTGGACAGTTCCTAAAATGGACAGAGATGTCACCTCTGTAGGGTTGTAAAGATGGTGGCCATGACGGGTGCCTCTGTGTCGGTGCCAGAGGTGTCAGCAGAGAGCACTGTGGTCAGACAGAAAAGAAATGTAAAACGAAAAGAACTTCCTCTGTATTATACAGCCGCTGATAAGTACTGGAAGGATTAAGATTTTTATATAGAAGTAATTTACAAATCTGTTTAACGTTCTGGAACCAGTTGATTTTAAAATATTGTTTTTCACCGGAGTACCCCTTTAATGAGCCAATGTATTGCATTTCATCAGTGTTTCCAAACCAGTGTTCCTCTAGCTGTTGCAAAACTACAACTCCCAGCATGCCCGGACAGCCGTTGTCTGTCAGTGTATGCTGGTAGGTGTAGTTTTTCAACAAAAAAGCTCTTGCAGCAGGTTGTAAACTGTGATTTGTCTGTTTTTGATTGTTCAGGCATGCTGGGAGTTTTAGTTTTGCAACAGCTGAAGGCACCCTGGTTGGAAAACACTGCGCTACACTATGTAATTCGATGTTGGGTTTCATATGAGCAATGAAGGAGGAGACCACAGAGCAGTCTTTCCAAACTTGGGTGCCACAGGCAGTTGCAAAACTACAACTCCCAGCATGCCCAGACAGTCAAAGGTGTGCTTTTAAGCTCAGAGACAGTTTTTCAAAATGGCAGCATGCTTACTCTTATTTTCAATAAATTGTGGCTCCAATCGACTTCTATAGTTGGGGATAAAGGCCATAAAAATTGTGTGCATGCATGTTAAAGATTTCATTTGTAGAAAAACAAAACTGCAAGTCACATGATTTAAAAAAAAAATCATATATATATATATATATATATATATATATATATATATATATATATAATCACATGACTTGTAAAAACTGATTATACTAAAACCAATATTTTTTGGGGGGTAAAAAAGGCAAAATAAAGGGCATCGTGGAGGAGAGAGAAGTTTTATATGTGGTGTTGTCCAGGGCATAATACAGAATCTTCCATTTGTATAGCGCAGAATTCCAGAGACTGCTACATAATGCCCCCCCCCCCCTACATAATGGTACCCCCTCCCCATATCAGTCTCCTTCTTTATCTTGTCAGACAAGACCACCCATTAAAACACCCTTTGAAGAAAGGGGATTAATGTGTCTTCTGGGAACCGGATGGCGGTATTGTGCCGCTCTGTATCCAAACCACAACCCTTCCCCTGTGTGATATAAAACACGGGATGATGGCGGCACGTGAAGAAAGTGATCGTCACCTGCAATACAAGACGTGATAGATAAATAGCGGTCACAACACATGGAGGCGCCACAACATTCCTATCCAGGGCATCATCAAACCAACATGGAGGAAGAGAGCCATCAGAGGAAGCGGAAACCATATAGTAGTTATATTCTTGTATATAGGAGCAGTATTATAGTAGTTATATTCTTGTATATAGGGGGCAGTATTATAGTAGTTATATTCTTGTATATAGGAGCAGTATTATAGTAGTTATATTCTTGTATATAGGAGCAGTATTATAGTAGTTATATTCTTGTATATAGGAGCAGTATTATAGTAGATATATTCTTGTATATAGGAGCAGTATTATAGTAGATATATTCTTGTATATAGGAGCAGTATTATAGTAGTTATATTATTCTACATAGGAGCAGTATTATAGTAGATATATTCTTGTATATAGGAGGCAGTATTATAGTAGTTATATTCTTGTATATAGGAGCAGTATTATAGTAGTTATATTCTTGTAGATAGGAGCAGTATTATAGTAGTTATATTCTTGTATATAGGAGCAGTATTATAGTAGTTATATTCTTGTATATAGGAGCAGTATTATAGTAGTTATATTCTTGTATATAGGAGCAGTATTATAGTAGATATATTCTTGTATATAGGAGCAGTATTATAGTAGATATATTCTTGTACATAGGAGCAGTATTATAGTAGTTATATTATTGTACATAGGAGCAGTATTATAGTAGATATATTCTTGTATATAGGGGCAGTATTATAGTAGTTATATTCTTGTATATAGGGGCAGTATTATAGTAGTTATATTCTTGTATATAGAGGCAGTATTATAGTAGTTATATTCTTGTATATAGGAGGCAGTATTATAGTAGTTATATTCTTATATATAGGCGTAGTATTATAGTAGTTATATTCTTGTATATAGGCGGAGTATTATAGTAGTTATATTCTTGTATATAGGAGCAGTATTATAGTAGTTATATTCTTGTATATAGGAGGCAGTATTACAGTAGTTATATTCTTGTATATAGAAGCAGTATTATAGCAGTTATATTCTTATATATAGGGGGCAGTATTATAGTAGTTATATTCTTGTATATAGGAGGCAGTATTACAGTAGTTATATTCTTGTATATAGGAGCAGTGTTATAGTAGTTATATTCTTGTATATAGGAGGCAGTGTTATAGTAGTTATATTCTTGTATATAGGAGGCAGTGTTATAGTAGTTATATTCTTGTATATAGGAGCAGTATTATAGTAGTTATATTCTTGTATATAGGAGGCAGTATTATAGTAGTTATATTCTTGTATATAGGGGGCAGTATTATAGTAGTTATATTCTTGTATATAGGAGCAGTATTATAGTAGTTATATTCTTGTATATAGGAGGCAGTATTATAGTAGTTATATTCTTGTATATAGGAGCAGTATTATAGTAGTTATATTCTTGTATATAGGAGGCAGTATTATAGTAGTTATATTCTTGTATATATGGGGCAGTATTATAGTAGTTATATTCTTGTATATAGGGGGCAGTATTAAAGTAGTTATATTCTTGTATATAGGAGTCAGTATTATAGTAGTTATATTCTTGTATATAGGAGCAGTATTATAGTAGTTATATTCTTGTATATAGGGGACAGTATTATAGTAGTTATATTCTTGTATATAGGGGACAGTATTATAGTAGTTATATTCTTGTATATAGGAGCAGTATTATAGTAGTTATATTCTTGTATATAGGAGCCAGTATTATAGTAGTTATATTCTTGTATATAGGGGGCAGTATTATAGTAGTTATATTCTTGTATATAGGGGGCAGTATTATAGTAGTTATATTCTTGTATATAGGAGGCAGTATTATAGTAGTTATATTCTTGTATATAGGGGGCAGTATTATACACCAACGATCCCCAATATCACTGATTCTCACCAACGGACCCCACTGACCTTCTGGAACCACAGGTATTACATTCCTTAGGCCGGGGGCTCCCCGCACCAACCTCAGCACAGACACCAGTTTTATAGTTTTATATCTCAGCGGTATTTCTGTTACTAAGCCTTATTCTTTGGATCTAGGACATAAATACAATCCAAGACTGTTACTATTGAGACATTCATTATGCAACCTTATTAGTCACACTGCCTGCATTAATTATTATGCAATTTTAATTGAGACTAATTTACTCTTATTCCAGCAAGGTGGCATTTCCCACTGTTCAATAATTTCTATTACCTTATATGTTGTGACCAATTTTATCGTTCTATTGCATATATATATATATATATATATATATATATATATATATATATATATATATATATCTCATTTGAACCTGTAGCAAGGGCCTTGCTCGGATACCAGCTTTTGATATGATTTTTATCATTAATAAAAAAAAACATGTGATTATAGAGAAACCAGCTACATCCTATTCTGTTATAGTTTTAATTCCTTAATTTTGTCAGCACCTCGAGATCTAAATTTCAGCTATTTTTTAAGACCCAATATGCCCCACTAACAGTGCGATTCATGTGAATAGGTGAATTAGATTTGGAGTTTATACTGTATCCAAGCTCTTTTATGCCAAGACAGCGTAAACCTAACCCGACCCTAACTAAGGGTGCCTAAGGGTATGTTCACATGGTGGAATCTGAGCGGAATGTCCGTACAAATTATTGTAAAAATGTGTAATACAGCGTCATCTGGAGAGTTCTCTATTAGAAAATCAGAAAAAAAAATACGGAAATCTCTGCACATCCCCAGTGTGTTTTCTTTAGTGATATAAAACATATGACTACTTGTTAATGCTGAGCTGACTGTGCGCTGCTCCCGTCATTCACCTTGTGTCATCAGACGAAGCACGGACCAGAGATAAGAATCTGATAACAAAAGCAAGCAAAGGCTGCGTGTACGATGACTAAGGAGCCACCAAGGGCACAAAGAAAGATATAACTACTATAATACTGCTCCTATATACAAGAATATAACTACTATAATACTGCCTCCTATATACAAGAATATAACTACTATAATACTGCCTCCTATATACAAGAATATAACTACTATAATACTGCTCCTATATACAAGAATATAACTACTATAATACTGCCTCCTATATACAAGAATATAACTACTATAATACTGCCTCCTATATACAAGATTATAACTACTATAATACTGCCCCTATATACAAGAATATAACTACTATAATACTGCTCCTATATACAAGAATATAACTACTATAATACTGCCTCCTATATACAAGATTATAACTACTATAATACTGCTCCTATATACAAGAATATAACTACTATAATACTGCCTCCTATATACAAGATTATAACTACTATAATACTGCTCCTATATACAAGAATATAACTACTATAATACTGCCCCCTATATACAAGAATATAACTACTATAATACTGCTCCTATATACAAGAATATAACTACTATAATACTGCTCCTATATACAAGAATATAACTACTATAATACTGCTCCTATATACAAGAATATAACTACTATAATACTGCTCTTATATACAAGAATATAGCTACTATAATACTGCTCCAATATACAAGAATATAGCTACTATAATACTGCTCCTATATACAAGAATATAACTACTATAATACTGCTCTTATATACAAGAATATAGCTACTATAATACTGCTCCTATATACAAGAATATAGCTACTATAATACTGCTCCTATATACAAGAATATAACTACTATAATACTGCTCCTATATACAAGAATATAACTACTATAATACTGCTCCTATATACAAGAATATAACTACTATAATACTGCTCCTATATACAAGAATATAACTACTATAATACTGCTCTTATATACAAGAATATAACTACTATAATACTGCCTCCTATATACAAGAATATAACTACTATAATACTGCTTCTATATACAAGAATATAACTACTATAATACTGCCTCCTATATACAAGAATATAACTACTATAATACTGCTCCTATATACAAGAATATAACTACTATAATACTGCTCCTATATACAAGAATATAACTACTATAATACTGCCTCCTATATACAAGAATATAACTACTATAATACTGCTCCTATATACAAGAATATGACTACTATAATACTGCTCCTATATACAGGAATATAACTACTATAATACTGCCTCCTATATACAAGAATATAACTACTATAATACTGCTCCTATATACAAGAATATAACTACTATAATACTGCTCTTATATACAAGAATATAACTACTATAATACTGCTCTTATATACAAGAATATAGCACATCTTTACTGGTTGTCAACCAGCATTCCCAGGAACACGTGAGTTATCGGCAGGATGTTTTGGGCAGGATTCCCGCGTTGCCATTAATGATTTTCATTTCATTTGGCTCGTCCTGCCTACACTCTGCCCTTGGGGGTTCAGTGTGATTCATGTCCTTTAAGTGTTGGAGGTGCAGAACAGACACACCTAGACAACAGAAAAGTGGCGTAATTGGCGGGATTACCTAGGAAGAAAACATTTGGGTTATATTGTACTTCACTAACATCAGCGCTGCCTCCAGCTGTCGCAAAACTACAACTCCCAGCATGCCCGGACAGCCAACGGCATGCTGGGAGTTGTAGTTTTGCAACAGCTGGAGTTCCCCTTTAAGGAATGTGTGAACGTGTCTGGGGAAAAAAAAAAAAAAAAAACACACAGCAGAGCTTCTCATAGAGTAGTATTATAAGGGAGTACTTCATACGGATTGCGCCAAAAAAAAAACGTAGATTTTTTTTTCCTGCTCTCCCTTTAAGGAATGTATTAGACTCCAGAGAAGAAAAGGTTAAAATTCTCACAGATAAAAAAAATAAATAAATTTCCACTAAATAAATGAATCATCATCTGCAGCCGACGCAGAGACTCGCAGTGATCAGCCCGCACGCCCACCTCTCCTGCAGTGTGCAGCATCAGACACGAGGGCCCTCTGCGAAAACACACCGTCCCCAGAACGAGGAAAGGTATCTGACATCACTCAGCCCCGCCCACAGCGGATAAACCCGCCATTACTTGGTCACTTTATATTGTGATCAGACAAGAAATCCACACACTGTATACTACAGGAACAGTTATTAATACTGCTGAAAACCAGCCCCTATATCTTGTCTGAGAGGTAGTCAGAGCCCCGCCCCCTGTATGACATCACTGAAAACAGCCCTGCCCCCTGTATGACATCACTGATATAGTATTATAATAACAGCGCTCATAGTCTCGCCCCTGTACAATATGACAGATAAAACATAATGCAGTAGTAATTTAATAACACTATGATCACAGCCCCACCTCCTGTATGACATCATTGATATAATGGTAATATGACACTGACCACAGCCTCTGTATGACATCACTGATATATACCAGTAATATAATGACACTATGAGCACAGCCCCGCCCCCTGTATATTATATCACTGAACAGAGCCCTGCCCCCTCCTGTATGACATCACTGATATAGTATTATAATAACAGCGATCATAGTCTCGCCCCTGTATGATATGACTGATAAAACATAATACAGTAGTAATATAACAACACTATGATCACAGCCCCGCCTCCTGTATGACATCATTGATATAATAGTAATAAGACACTTACCACAGCCTCTGTATGACATCACTGATTTATACCAGTAATATAATGACACTATGAGCACAGCCCCGCCCCCTGTATATGACATCACTGATATAGTATTATAATGACAGTGATCATAGTCTCGCCCCTGTAAGACATCACTGATATAATAGTTATATGATGACCCCGCCCGCTAAATGACATCACTGATATGGTATTATAAAGACACTGATCACAGTTCCGTCCCCTGTGAGATATCACTGATATATAATAGTAATACAATGACACTGATCAGTCTGTGTATGACATCACTGATATAGAATAGTAATATGACTCTGATTACTCCCCCGCCCCCTGTATGACATCACTGATATAACAGTAATATAATGACCCATCCCATGTATGACATCACTGATATAACAGTAATATAATGACCCGTCCCCCTGTATGACATCACTGATATAACAGTAATATAATGACCCGGCCCCCTATATGACATCACTGATATAACAGTAATATATTGACCCCGCCCCCTGTATGACATCACTGATATAGTAACATAATGACCCGGCCCCCTGTATGACATCACTGATATAATAGTAATATAATGACCCGGCCCCCTGTATGACATCACTGATATAATAGTAACATAATGAGCTGGACTCCTGTATGACATCACTGATATAATAGTAATATAATGACCCGGCCCCCTGTATGACATCACTGATATTATAGTAATATAATGACCCGGCCCCCTGTATGACATCACTGATATAATAGTAATATAATGACCAGGCCCCCTGTATGACATCACTGTTATAAGGACATGTGATCCGACATTAGATCCACACACTTTATACTACAGTACAGCTATTCATCTTTTATTGCTGACGGCGGCCAGACTGGTTGCCACTCAACTTTTCCAGAACAGACGTAACCAGCAAAAAAAAAATAAAAAAAAAATAAAAACCATGGTTGAACCTAAAGGTCACGTATCTCCCAGGTAGATGGCGTCATTACCGGTTACAGGGACTCTTCACAAGTACATGGTAGTTATACTGTGCAGCGCTGACCTCATTGGGGGTCATGTTGGTGATGTCACCAGAGTGGTCTCCAGCCCTGTGCAGGAAACCAGCAAACACCAGTACATCCTACGGCGCCCTCCCTGCAGGAACCTGTCGCCTCCTGTGCCCGGGCTCACTGCCATCTCCTCCCGTGTAACCGCCACATTCCTCACCGCTCGTAAATTACGGCGTGTCACCATAATGAATCAGGGGAGGAGATTGGAAGCCGATAGGACGCGGAGACCAAAACTCTTACTTTTTCTCGGTTTCTGGGAAAGCTGGATAAATAATCCGCTTTTTTTTGTCGCCATTACAGACCATTTAATTTTGCTGCGTGCAAAAACGTTGCTGACTTACGCTATTGTGTATGCAAAAAAATTATATTTATTTTAAAAAAAAAACTATATATAAAATTAAAGTCAATGGGAATATGAATCATCGAGTTTTGGCATCCGTTTACGTTAAATATAAACAAACCCGCAGTATGAACGCACCTAAGGCGCCCACTATAGTCACCACAACGACAGCAAGACCCCAGAAAGGCAAACATGCCTAGACATAATAAAACACTAAGAACAAGCACCCCCTATAGACATATATAACAGGCAACAACATGATCTACGATGACCGCTCGGATACTAAGATGATTGCGCCACATCGTGTACAGCTAGGCATAGCCGCCATTCAGGAGTCTGATCAGCTGTGTGAGCACCATGGTGGCAGCTGTAATATCACCGTCACATTGGGAGATTTTCAGGGCGTTGATAGATGGGCGACAATCCCTGGGGCAGCTGTGCAGAGGCCACATTTCGGGGCAAGTCACACTACAATGTCCGCAACATCGGTGCCACCTGACAGTGCGGGCAAAGGCAAAATAGACTAGTGTTTCCCAACCCGGGTGCCTCCAGCTGTTGCAAAACTGCAACTCTCAGCATGCCCGGACAGCCAAAGGCTGTCCGGGCATGCTGAGAGTTGTAGTTTTGCAACAGCTGGAGGCACCCTGGTTGGGAAACACTGCATCAGATCGCGCCTCAGGAGTCTGACCAGCTGTGCGAGTGCCATGGCAGCAGCCATAATATTACCGCCACATTGGGAGATTTTTGGGGGCGTTGATAGACTGGCGACAACCCCTGGAGCAGCTATACAGAGGCCATTTTGGTTGTCACCCAGCTGAGGCCTGTGTTCAAACCAAGCCTTGTTGCCAATGGTAACTACACTACAGCTTAGAAAGCAAAACCTAAGATTAGATTGGTTGCTATTGGTAGTTTTACTTGGTAAATGAAGACCCCTTGGTGTCCCCTATACTGCAATGATGGGGGTCCCCGAACCAATAAAATCAGTGCACAGCTGGGTACCAGAGAAAGCTGGGTGACAACCCGTCAGCAGCTTAAACAGAGGGCATATTGGTTGTCACCCACCTGAGGCCTGTGTTCAAATCCGGCCTAGCAACCATAGCGCGGCTTCAGCTAGGTTCATACTGTATTCTTACTTTCCGTCACAGGTATCCGTTGACAATCGGATGCCGACATATACTGTGGCGGAGAGCAGCGGACGCCATTGATTCTGATGAGAGTCACCCACCCCATCTACAGTGTTACCGAGTCCTGTTAAATTAGTGTATACGGCCCGAACAGATTCACTAGGGTGACCCCCATTCTCGCCATTGGAATGAATGGTGCCCGCTGCTCTACGCCACAGTATATGTCGGCATCCCGTTCTTGGAGAACGCAGTGTGAACCTAGTCTTAAGAAACAGATGGTGAAACTGGACTGGTTGCTAGGGGCAACAAGGCAACCTGGTCTTTTTAATATGTAATGACTTTGTTTATTATTCTATGTACTTTTATTTTCTTATTCTCAAATATCTGTTTTAAAGAAAAATTCTTTAATAAAAAAAAAAAAAAGTTGTATAAAAAAAAAAGAATATTATTCAAGGTAAAAAGACTACTCCCGACCACAAGCGTATTCCATGCACATTTTTGAGTTCGTATTACAGATGCGATCATATTACATATACGGATATGAGTCTTTAATACCAACTCAAAAATGGCGCATGTAATATGCTCGCGTGAAACCGTCCGAAGTGCCGGCACTGGATCCATATTTACTAGTACCCTTCCCTGTCTGATAAAGGAGGATTAAATATAGGACCATAAATCACCCCCATAAATCACATTGGGTCCTATGGTCCTGTTTCTTAACCGCACCCAGAACATGGGGGACCCTAATGGACTACGGGGCCCATAGCGACCAATCAGAGCTCAGCCTCCATCTCCTACAGCGATCTGTGCTGTAAATAATTGGTTGCAACAAATGAGCCCCATGTATGAATATTCAGATTACTCTAGCACAGGCTTCGGGCCTAGTGGATGAGTTCGACCATAGCAACCGATCACATTGGGAAAATGAAAGCTGGGATCTGACTGGTTGCTAAGGGCACTATAATGGGGGTTCTGAGCTGAGCGAATCCTCGACTTAATCGAAAGGGTACTGGCCGCCATACTGGTATATTCACCCAGCTTTTCGGTCTGGAGGCAGTGTTTCCCAACCAGGGTGCCTCCAGCTGTTGCAAAACTACAACTATCATCATGCTGAGAGTTGTAGTTTTGCAATCACTGGAGGCACCCTGATTGGGAAACACTGGTCTACTGTGTTGCTGTATCTAAGCCATGTGATACTGTTTACTAAGCTTCTGTACTGAAGTCTATCTTGGGCTGGTTTGTTGGTGTGTCTACATCTATCATGTTGGATACTGTCTGCTAAGCCAGTGTATCTAAGCTGACCATGTGTGATTCTGTCTGCTGAACTGTGATACACCGCTGATATGGGATCCTAGAAACCACCGTCTATATCAGTGTTTCCCAACTAGGGTGCCTCCAGCTGTTGCAAAACTACAACTCCCAGCATGCCCGCACAGCCGAAGAGCGGCATTGCCCGTGTACTTCACGCACTTCATTATCACAATGTATATTTAGCCCTAATTTTAGTTCTGATGTCCAGGGCGAGGCCCCAGCGGTGTGACCCAAGCCCTAATGATACGTCCTGGTATCTAAGCCCCAAACAATACCCTGCAATTGCCGAGTAAGCTTCTCAGACCACACACAGCTCAGGACGGCCCGGGAAACTCCGATAGACGCAAACACCACGGGAAATACGATAAAAAAAAAAAAAAAAAATGCTAAAACTTTCCACAGCACAGATGATACTAGGTTAGTGAACTCTGACCTTTGAAATCCATAAACGCCTACAACTATGTGCAGTCAGTGTTGCGCGGTTGCGCCTACAATGAATTCTTACGCTTTTCAGGGCGAGTCACAGTTGCCGTGGTTTTTGGATTACTACAATGTCTGCCACCCGTCTATGCCACCCGGCAATACAGGCAAAGGCAAACAGTGGCGCAAAATCTACCATACTTTAATAGCCTGGTGTTTCCCAGTGTGTCTCCAGCTGTTGCAGAACTACAACTCCCAGCATGCCCAGACAGCCTTGTCTTTTCTAGACACAGCGTATATACCTGGAGGAGATATCACTACGTAACTAGACAGATGTGTCGTCCAGTGTCGGTGATGGTTGGGCAGCTTCAGAAAGTTGGGTGATAATGCTGGAGGAGCGGTAACGGCAGCCATATTGGCTGTCACCCAGCTTTTCTAGAGTCCTGACAAAAATCTGTCCAGGTATTTAATGATGCAGGAGGAGTATGTGTAACTAGGAAACGTGTTGCTCCCAGTGTTTACCAACCAGGGTGCCTACAGCTGTTGCTAAACTACAACCCCCAGCATGCCCTAAGCCTGTGTCAGATTCCAAGCAGCTACAAGATGCAGGATCGGATGTGACTGGAGCAGAAGACTACGATGGTAAACATACGATATCTACAGTCATGGCCGTAAATGTTGGCCCCCCTGAAATGTTTCTAGACAATGAAGTATTTCTCACAGGAAAGGATTGCAGTAACACAGGTTTTGCTACACACATGTTTATTCCCTTTGTGTGTATTGGAAATAAACCAAAAAAAGCAAATTGGACATAATGTCACCAAACTCCAAAAATGGCCTGGACAAAATTATTGGTTTCCACTTTGGTTTTTTTCTGGCAGTTTTTGAGCCAAAGCCAGAAGCGTATTCAAAAGGAATGGGACACATAAAGCAAGGACTTACATTTCTCCTCCATTATGGATCTTCTGACTTTGGCTCAAAAACTGCAGTGGCAGATATCCAAAAACTGCCGTAAAAAAAAAAGTGGAAAATTACCCTTAACTTAATATTTGGTTGCACAACCTTTGGGGAAAAAAAATAAGTGAAATCAGCCGCTTCCTATAAGCATCAATAAGCTTCTTACACCTCTCAGCCGGAATGTTGGACCACTCTTCCTTTACAAACTGCTCCCGGTCTCTTATTGGACGGCGCCTTTTCCCAACAGTAACTATAAGATCTCTCCACAGGTGATCAATGGGATTTAGATCTGGACTCATTGCTGACACGTCAGAACTCTCCAGCGCTTTGTTGTCATCCATTTCTGGGGCTTTTTGACGTATGTTTGTGGTCATTGTCCTGCTGGAAGACCCAAGATCTCGGACGCAAACCCAGCTTTCTGACACTGGGCTGTACAGTGCGACCCAAAATCCATTGGTAATCCTCAGATTTCATGATGTCTTGTACACATTCAAGGCCCCCAGTGCCAGAGGCAGCAAAACAACCCAAAACATCACTGACCTCCCCCATATGTCACTGTAGGTACTGTGTTCTTTCCTTTGTAGGCCTCATTCCATCTTCGGTAAACAGTAGAATCATGTTCTTTACCAAAAAGCTCTATCTTGGTCTCATCTGTCCACAAGACGTTTCCCAGAAGGATTTTGGTTACTCAAGTTCATTTTGGTAAAATGTAGTCTTGCTTTTTTATGTCTGTGTGTCAGCAGTGGGGTCCTCCTGGGTCTCCTCCATAGTGGGGTCCTCCTGGGTCTCCTCCATAGTCGGGTCCTCCTGGGTCTCCTCCATAGTCGGGTCCTCCTGGGTCTCCTCCATAGTCGGGTCCTCCTGGGTCTCCTCCATAGTCGGGTCCTCCTGGGTCTCCTCCATACTGGGGTCCTCCTGGGTCTCCTCCATACTGGGGTCCTCCTGGGTCTCCTCCATACTGGGGTCCTCCTGGGTCTCCTCCATACTGGGGTCCTCCTGGGTCTCCTCCATACTGGGGTCCTCCTGGGTCTCCTCCATACTGGGGTCCTCCTGGGTCTCCTCCATACTGGGGTCCTCCTGGGTCTCCTCCATACTGGGGTCCTCCTGGGTCTCCTCCATACTGGGGTCCTCCTGGGTCTCCTCCATACTGGGGTCCTCCTGGGTCTCCTCCATACTGGGGTCCTCCTGGGTCTCCTCCATACTGGGGTCCTCCTGGGTCTCCTCCATACTGGGGTCCTCCTGGGTCTCCTCCATACTGGGGTCCTCCTGGGTCTCCTCCATACTGGGGTCCTCCTGGGTCTCCTCCATACTGGGGTCCTCCTGGGTCTCCTCCATACTGGGGTCCTCCTGGGTCTCCTCCATACTGGGGTCCTCCTGGGTCTCCTCCATACTGGGGTCCTCCTGGGTCTCCTCCATACTGGGGTCCTCCTGGGTCTCCTCCATACTGGGGTCCTCCTGGGTCTCCTCCATACTGGGGTCCTCCTGGGTCTCCTCCATAGTCGGGTCCTCCTGGGTCTCCTCCATAGTCGGGTCCTCCTGGGTCTCCTCCATACTGGGGTCCTCCTGGGTCTCCTCCATAGTCGGGTCCTCCTGGGTCTCCTCCATAGCGTTTCATTTCATTTAAATGTTGAGGGTTAGTTCGCGCTGACACTGATGCTCCCTGAGCCTGCAGGACGGCCTGAATATCTTTGGAACTTGTTTGGGGCTGCTTATCCACCATCCGGACTATCCTGTGTTGACACCTTTCACCAATTTTTCTCTTCCGTCCACACCCAGGGAGATTAGCTACAGTGCCATGGGTTGTAAACTTCTTGATAATGTTGCGCACTGTGGACTAAGGCAAATCTAGATCTCTGGAGATGGACTTGTAACCTGGAGATTGTTGATATTTTTCCACAATTTTGGTTCTCAAGTCCTCAGACAGTTCTCTTCTCCTCTTTCTGTTGTCCATGCTTAGTGTGGCACACACAGACACACAATGCGAAGGCTAAGTGAACTTCTCTCCTTTTTATCTGCTTTCAGGTGTGATTTTTATATTGCTCACACCTGTTACTTGCCCCAGGTGAGTTTAAAGGAACATCACATGCTTGAAACAATCTTATTTTTCCACAATTTAGAAAAAGTGCCAATAATTTTGTCCAGCCCATTTTTGGAGTTTGGTGACATTATGTCCAATTTGCTTTTTTTCCTCCTTTTTTTGGTTTAGTCCCAATACACACAAAGGGAATAAACATGTGTATAGAAAAACCTGTGTTACTGCAATATATATATATATACAGAGGAGAGGAGATCTATATATATATATATATATACACACAAAGGGAATAAACATGTGTATAGAAAAACCTGTGTTACTGCAATCCTTTCCTGTGAGAAATACTTCATTTTGTAGAAACATTTCAGGGGTGCCAACATTTACGGCCATGGCTGTATATAGATCAGAGTTTCCCAACCAGGGTGCCTCCAGCTGTTGTTAAACTACAACTCCAAGCATGCCCGAACAGCCGTTGGCATATGACTCATAGTAAATTCTGTCAAGTTGATAGACAATTAAAATTGCGCGGAATAGGTGTGCCAATTCGCACCAAAGCACCGCAGATGATTATTCTCCCCAATTGTGTTTCAACTCCATGTCAATTTCAAGATCTATGCTTGCTGTCAGTGAATAGGATTAAAATCTTTAATAATTTATTCATTTTTATATCCTGAGGCTAAGACTATTGCAAACCTCATACTTCACACAGCGCTGGGTTTGTTACAATTGCATCAAGTCTAGACACATCTCCAGGGCGCAGCTCTCTCCTGCCCCGAAACATTGTTGAAATGTATCAGTTGATGTAGACTATATTGGTCTGGAGTAGAGATGAGCGAACTTACAGTAAATTCGATTCGTCACGAACTTCTCGGCTCGGCAGTTGATGACTTTTCCTGCGTAAATTAGTTCAGCTTTCCGATGCTCCGGTGGGCTGGAAAAGGTGGATACAGTCCTAGGAAAGAGTCTCCTAGGACTGTATCCACCTTTTCCAGCCCACCGGAGCACCGGAAAGCTGAACTCATTTATGCAGGATAAGTCATCAACTGCCGAGCCGAGAAGTTTGTGACTAATCAAATTTACTGTAAGTTCGCTCATCTCTAGTCTGGAGTCAAGACTGTTTATATAAAACAGTGGATACAAATGCTACAATCCTGCCGCTGTGAGCAGTTGCAAAACTACAACTCCCAGCATGCCCGGACCGCCAAAGGCGGTCCAGGCATGCTGGGGGCTTGTAGTTTTGCAACAGCTGGAGGCACACTGGTTGTGAAACACTGCTCCAGATATAAAACAAGAATGTTCCAATTCACTGACAAGAAGCAGAGATCTGGAGAAAGGTTCAGGACCGAAACACAAACTCTATTAGAACGTTGCAGACTTTTTCACTAGGCTGCGTTTTCATAGAACTGTAGTGACGCCCGAACGCCCTCCGAAACCCTGATGTTACAGAGATGTCAATAGAATGTGTGACCCAGTTGACTTAATTTGGTATAATCCGCAACCATTTTTTTATGTTATCATGAAACCGAGATCTGATCGGACGGTGAGATTCGCGGATCAGTAAATCAATATATCGTATAAAGATACAAGATCTGATGTGTGGCCTGTGAGATGGATTACTTATCTTCATCAGTGGACTCCAACTAAAAGAACTACAACTCCCAGCATGCTCTGGCCATGGTAGGTGCATAGGAGCAAATCATAGACTAATAACTGAGAGGCATATGTAGTATAGAAACATGATGATATATGTATAGTAACATATTTTGTATATATGCATATATGGTATAGTATAGATACATAGAATAGTAGATAAATGTATAGTAAAGTAACAAGTATAGTATAGATACATGAATATTATATATATATATATATATATATATATATATAGATAGATAGATAGATAGATAGATAGATAGATACATGTATAGTATAGCAGTGTTTTCCACACTGTGTGTCTCCAGCTGATGCAAGACTACAACTCCCAGCATGCCCAGACAGCCAAAGGCTGTCCAGGCATGCTGGGAGTTGTAGTTTTGCAACAGCTGGAGACACACTGTAATATAGTATAGCACAGTACAGATACACGTATAGTGAAGTATAGTATAGATATATATAGTATAGTAAAGTACAGATATATAGCATAGTACAATATATATATACATATATACAATATATATAGTATAGCACAGTATAGATACACGTATAATATATAGTGAGGTATAGTATACAGAATACATATACAGTAAAGTATATATATATATATATATATATAATAGATACACGTATAATATAGTGAAGTATAGTATAGATACAGAATACATATATAGTAAAGGATATATATATATATATATATATATATATATATATATATATATATGAATGATACACGTATAATAGTGAAGTATAGTATAGATACAGAATACATATACAGTAAAGTATATATATATATAATACATGTATAACAGTGAAGTATAGTATAGATACAGAATACATATATAGTAAAGGATATATATAATAGATACACGAATATAGTGAAGTAGAGTATAGATACAGAACACATATACAGTATAGTAAAGTACAGATAGGTATATAGTATAGATACAGAATACATATATAGTAAAGTACAGATAGGTATATAGTATAGATACAGAATACATATATAGTAAAGTGTATATATATATATATATATATATATATATATATATATATAATAGATACACGTATAATATAGTGAAGTATAGTATAGATACAGAACACATATACAGTAAAGTATATTAATATATATAATAGATACACGTATAATATAGTGACGTATAGTATAGATACAGAATACATATACAGTAAAGTATATTAATATATATAATAGATACACGTATAATATAGTGACGTATAGTATAGATACAGAATACATATACAGTAAAGTATATTAATATATATAATAGATACACGTATAATATAGTGACGTATAGTATAGATACAGAACACATATACAGTATAGTAAAGTACAGATAGGTATATAGTATAGATACAGAATACATATATAGTAAAGTACAGATAGGTATATAGTATAGATACAGAATACATATATAGTAAAGTATATAATAGATACACGTATAATATAGTGACGTATAGTATAAATACAGAACACATATACAGTATAGTAAAGTACAGATAGGTATATAGTATAGATACAGAATACATATATAGTAAAGTACAGATAGGTATATAGTATAGATACATACCCATCTGCCTAAAGGGGAACATAACATCAGAGCAAACAACATGCCGCAAAGGGGAACCCCACCCCCAAAGTGCACCGACCCCCCATCCACAGAGAGGGCAGAGTGTACTCACTGGAGCCCGGGATCAGAGCTCTGCAGCTGCGGGGGCCGGAGGATCGGAGCCGGGAACACACTGCCCGCACATCGCTGCTCCACTGTCAGCTGAGGACTCATCCAGCGCCCCTGCCGGCACACAGAGGAGCTACACCCTCACTACACTACACTACATAGGACGCGAGCCTAGCGCCCCTGCCGGCACATAGCGGTGCTGCACCCTCACTGCAGTACATATGATGCGAGCCTAGCGCCCCTGCCGGCACACTGCGGAGCTGCACCCTCACCCTACACTAGCGCCCCTGCCGGCCAAACTGTACAGATACAACCACAAGAGAGTCCAGTTACAGGTGTGTGAAATCTCATCAACCCCCTTTTGTGTGATCCTGAGCTGTTGTATCTAATCCTATCCAGTGTGGTACCGTCTGCTGAGCTGTTGTATCTAATCCTATCCAGTGTGGTACCGTCTGCTGAGCTGTTGTATCTAATCCTATCCAGTGTGGTACCGTCTGCTGAGCTGTTGTATCTAATCCTATCCAGTGTGGTACCGTCTGCTGAGCTGTTGTATCTAATCCTATCCAGTGTGGTACCGTCTGCTGAGCTGTTGTATCTAATCCTATCCAGTGTGGTACCGTCTGCTGAGCTGTTGTATCTAATCCTATCCAGTGTGGTACCGTCTGCTGAGCTGTTGTATCTAATCCTTTCCAGAGTGGTACCGTCTGCTGAGCTGTTGTATCTAATCCTATCCAGTGTGGTACCGTCTGCTGAGCTGTTGTATCTAATCCTATCCAGTGTGGTACCGTCTGCTGAGCTGTTGTATCTAATCCTATCCAGTGTGGTACCGTCTGCTGAGCTGTTGTATCTAATCCTATCCAGTGTGGTACCGTCTGCTGAGCTGTTGTATCTAATCCTATCCAGTGTGGTACCGTCTGCTGAGCTGTTGTATCTAATCCTATCCAGTGTGGTACCGTCTGCTGAGCTGTTGTATCTAATCCTATCCAGTGTGGTACCGTCTGCTGAGCTGTTGTATCTAATCCTATCCAGTGTGGTACCGTCTGCTGAGCTGTTGTATCTAATCCTATCCAGTGTGGTACCGTCTGCTGAGCTGTTGTATCTAATCCTATCCAGTGTGGTACCGTCTGCTGAGCTGTTGTATCTAATCCTATCCAGTGTGGTACCGTCTGCTGAGCTGTTGTATCTAATCCTATCCAGTGTGGTACCGTCTGCTGAGCTGTTGTATCTAATCCTATCCAGTGTGGTACCGTCTGCTGAGCTGTTGTATCTAATCCTTTCCAGAGTGGTACCGTCTGCTGAGCTGTTGTATCTAATCCTATCCAGTGTGGTACCGTCTGCTGAGCTGTTGTATCTAATCCTATCCAGTGTGGTACCGTCTGCTGAGCTGTTGTATCTAATCCTATCCAGTGTGGTACCGTCTGCTGAGCTGTTGTATCTAATCCTATCCAGTGTGGTACCGTCTGCTGAGCTGTTGTATCTAATCCTATCCAGTGTGGTACCGTCTGCTGAGCTGTTGTATCTAATCCTATCCAGTGTGGTACCGTCTGCTGAGCTGTTGTATCTAATCCTATCCAGTGTGGTACCGTCTGCTGAGCTGTTGTATCTAATCCTATCCAGTGTGGTACCGTCTGCTGAGCTGTTGTATCTAATCCTATCCAGTGTGGTACCGTCTGCTGAGCTGTTGTATCTAATCCTATCCAGTGTGGTACCGTCTGCTGAGCTGGTGTATCTAATCCTATCCAGTGTGATACCGTCTTCTGAGCTGGTGTATCTAATCCTATCCAGTGTGATACCGTCTGCTGAGCTGGTGTATCCAATCCTATCCAGTGTGGTACCGTCTGCTGAGCAGGTGTATCCAATCCTATCCAGTGTGGTACCGTCTGCTGAGCAGGTGTATCTAATCCTATCCAGTGTGGTACCGTCTGCTGAGCTGTTGTATCTAATCCTATCCAGTGTGGTACCGTCTGCTGAGCAGGTGTATCTAATCCTATCCAGTGTGGTACTGTCTGCTGAGCTGGTGTATCTAATCCTATCGAGTGTGATACTCTGTTGAGCAGGTGTATCTAATCCTATACAGTGTGATACTCTCTGCTGAGCTGGTGTATCTAATCCTGTACAGTGTGATACTGTCTGCTGAGCTGGTGTATCTAATCCTATCGAGTGTGATACTCTGTTGAGCAGGTGTATCTAATCATATACAGTGTGATACTCTCTGCTGAGCTGGTGTATCTAATCCTATACAGTGTGATACTCTCTGCTGAGCTGGTGTATCTAATCCTGTACAGTGTGTTACTGTCTGCTGAGCTGGTGTATCTAATCCTATGCAGTGTGATACTGTCTGCTGAGCTGGTGTATCCAATCCTATCCAGTGTGATACTGTCTGCTGAGCTGGTGTATCCAATCCTATCCAGTGTGATACTGTCTGCTGAGTTGGTGTATCTAATCCTATGCAGTGTGATACTGTCTGCTGAGCTGGTGTATCCAATCCTATCCAGTGTGATACTGTCTGCTGAGCTGGTGTATCCAATCCTATCCAGTGTGATACTGTCTGCTGAGTTGGTGTATCCAATGCTATTCAGAGTGATACTGTCCAGTGAGCTGCTGGTGTATCTAATCCTATCTGCTGAACTAGTGTAGCTAATTTTATCCTGTGTAATACTGTCTGCTGAGCTGGTGTATCCAATCCGATCTTCTTTGATACAATCTGTTGGGCTGGTGTTTCTAATCCTACCCTTTGTGATACTGTCCTATAAACTGGTGTATCCAATCCGATCTTGTGTGATGCGATCTGTTGGGCTGGTGTATCTAATCCTACCCTTTTGGGATACTGTCTACTGAGCTGGTGTATCTAATCATATCTGTGAGAAACTGCTGAGCTGGTGTATCCAGTCCTATTATGTGTACTATGATCTGGACTGCCAGGCATGCTGGGAGTTGTAGTTTTCCAACAGCTGGAGGCACCTTGGTTGGGAAACACTGGTCTACGGAGTTGCTGTATCTGTCTTTCCCACGCTCTACAGCAGTTGCGTCCTGCGATTGATAGGGGTTGTAGTTCTCCAGACCTGCAGGAGGATGGGGGTTGTAGTTCTCGAGACCTGCACGAGAATGGAGGTTGTAGTTCTCTGGGCCTTCAGGAGGGTGGGGGTTGTAGTGCTCCTGGCCTGCAGGAGGATGGGGTTGTAGTGCTCCTGGCCAGCCGGAGGATGGGGGTTGTAGTGCTCCTGGCCTGCAGGAGGATGGGGTTGTAGTGCTCTGGGCCAGGATGGGGGTTGTAGTGCTCCTGGCCTGCAGGAGGATGAGGGTTGTAGTGCTCTGGGCAAGGATGGGGGTTGTAGTGCTCTGGGCCAGTTTGGGGGTTGTAGTGCTCTTGGCCTGCAGGAGGATGGGGGTTGTAGTGCTCTTGGCCTGCAGGAGGATGGGGGTTGTAGTTCTCTGGGCCAGGATGGGGGTTGTAGTGATCCTGGCCTGCAGGAGGATGGGGGTTGTAGTGCTCCTGGCCTGCAGGAGGATGGGGGTTGTAGTGCTCCTGGCCTGCAGGAGGATGGGGGTTGTAGTGCTCCTGGCCTGCAGGAGGCTGGGGGTTATAGTGCTCTTGGACTGCAGGAGGCTGGGGGTTGTAGTGCTCCTGGCCTGCAGGAGGATGGGGGTTATAGTGCTCTTGGACTGCAGGAGGCTGGGGGTTGTAGTGCTCCTGGCCTGCAGGAGGATGGGGGTTGTAGTGCTCCTGGCCTGCAGGAGGATGTGGGTTGTAGTGCTCCTGGCCTGCAGGATGATGGGGGTTGTAGTGCTCTTGGACTGCAGGAGGATGGGGGTTGTAGTGCTCCTGACCTGCAGGAGGATGGGGTTGTAGTGCTCCTGGCCTGCAGGAGGATGGGGGTTGTAGTGCTCTTGGACTGCAGGAGGATGGGTGTTGTAGTGCTCTTGGACTGCAGGAGGATGGGGGTTGTAGTGCTCTTGGCCTGCAGGAGGATGGGGGTTGTAGTGCTCCTGGCCTGCAGGAGGATGGGGGTTGTAGTGCTCTTGGACTGCAGGAGTATGGGGGTTGTAGTGCTATGGGCCAGGATGGGGGTTGTAGTGCTATGGGCCAGGATGGGGGTTGTAGTGCTATGGGCCAGGATGGGGGTTGTAGTGCTATGGGCCAGGATGGGGGTTGTAGTGCTATGGGCCAGGATGGGGGTTGTAGTGCTATGGGCCAGGATGGGGGTTGTAGTGCTCCCCCACAGATTTACTCATTCTGAGAAGGGAAACCTCTATCCGCTCCCGTACGTCACAGATTAAAGGGAAAATAATCCCATCTCCCGGGGATTAGCAGCGCCGGATGCCGCCTCTCAATCCTCTATGGTCGATGTTTCTCTGAAGAAAAATTATTTATTCCACAAATGACTAAGAGGCGGCGAGATGAGTGGGAGAATAAAAGCAGAATATGGTGCGGAGAGGAGACGGGGGCACATTATATAATCCTGAGAAGATGGATGGATGGATAGATATGAGATGGATAGATATGAGATGGATAGAGAGATAGATATGAGATGGATAGATAGAGAGATAGATATGAGATGGATAGATATGAGATAGATAGATATGAGATAGACAGACAAAGCAGGACCCCCATCCCCTTATACCCAGTCTCTCTCCCTATTACACAGTTTCCCCATATTTCCTTGGTAGTGCCCTCCAGCGCCCCCTCTCATGTACAGCGCAGTCAGTGTTGTGCCCTCCAGCGCCCCCTCTCATGTACAGCGCAGTCAGTGTTGTGCCCTCCAGCGCCCCCTCTCATGTACAGTGCAGTCAGTGTTGTGCCCTCCAGCGCCCCCTCATGTACAGCGCAGTCAGTGTTGTGCCCTCCAGCGCCCCCTCTCATGTACAGCGCAGTCAGTGTTGTGCCCTCCAGCGCCCCCTCTCATGTACAGTGCAGTCAGTGTTGTGCCCTCCAGCGCCCCCTCTCATGTACAGCGCAGTCAGTGTTGTGCCCTCCAGCGCCCCCTCATGTACAGCGCAGTCAGTGTTGTGCCCTCCAGCGCCCCCTCTCATGTACAGCGCAGTCAGTGTAGTGCCCTCCAGCGCCCCCTCTCATGTACAGCGCAGTCAGTGTTGTGCCCTCCAGCGCCCCCTCTCATGTACAGTGCAGTCAGTGTTGTGCCCTCCAGCGCCCCCTCATGTACAGTGCAGTCAGTGTTGTGCCCTCCAGCGCCCCCTCATGTACAGTGCAGTCAGTGTTGTGCCCTCCAGCGCCCCCTCATGTACAGCGCAGTCAGTGTAGTGCCCTCCAGCGCCCCCTCTCATGTACAGCGCAGTCAGTGTTGTGCCCTCCAGCGCCCCCTCTCATGTACAGCGCAGTCAGTGTTGTGCCCTCCAGCGCCCCCTCTCATGTACAGCACAGTCAGTGTTGTGCCCTCCAGCGCCCCCTCTCATGTACAGCGCAGTCAGTGTTGTGCCCTCCAGCACCCCTCATGTACAGTGCAGTCAGTGTTGTGCCCTCCAGCACCCCTCATGTACAGTGCAGTCAGTGTTGTGCCCTCCAGCGCCCCCTCATGTACAGTGCAGTCAGTGTTGTGCCCTCCAGCGCCCCCTCATGTACAGCGCAGTCAGTGTTGTGCCCTCCAGCGCCCCCTCATGTACAGTGCAGTCAGTGTTGTGCCCTCCAGCGCCCCCTCATGTACAGTGCAGTCAGTGTTGTGCCCTCCAGTGCCCCCTCATGTACAGCGCAGTCAGTGTTGTGCCCTCCAGCGCCCCCTCTCATGTACAGTGCAGTCAGTGTTGTGCCCTCCAGCGCCCCCTCATGTACAGTGCAGTCAGTGTTGTGCCCTCCAGCACCCCTCATGTACAGTGCAGTCAGTGTTGTGCCCTCCAGCGCCCCCTCATGTACAGCGCAGTCAGTGTTGTGCCCTCCAGCGCCCCCTCTCATGTACAGCGCAGTCAGTGTTGTGCCCTCCAGCGCCCCCTCTCATGTACAGCGCAGTCAGTGTTGTGCCCTCCAGCGCCCCCTCATGTACAGCGCAGTCAGTGTTGTGCCCTCCAGCGCCCCCTCTCATGTACAGTGCAGTCAGTGTTGTGCCCTCCAGCGCCCCCTCATGTACAGCGCAGTCAGTGTTGTGCCCTCCAGCGCCCCCTCTCATGTACAGTGCAGTCAGTGTTGTGCCCTCCAGCGCCCCCTCATGTACAGTGCAGTCAGTGTTGTGCCCTTCAGCGCCCCCTCATGTACAGCGCAGTCAGTGTTGTGCCCTCCAGCGCCCCCTCTCATGTACAGCGCAGTCAGTGTTGTGCCCTCCAGCGCCCCCTCTCATGTAAGCGCAGTCAGTGTTGTGCCCTCCAGCGCCCCCTCTCATGTAAGCGCAGTCAGTGTTGTGCCCTCCAGCGCCCCCTCTCATGTACAGCGCAGTCAGTGTTGTGCCCTCCAGCGCCCCCTCTCATGTACAGCGCAGTCAGTGTTGTGCCCTCCAGCGCCCCCTCTCATGTAAGCGCAGTTAGTGTTGTGCAATGTCTCAGCCTATGGAATGTGCGGTGACGTTGTGTCCTATAGATACAGATGACTGAGGTTGTGTTGTTGTTGTTACTCTATGGATGTTCCTGCACCACAGCCACATTCCTGGCATAGCTGAGCACGTGAGCACTCCTGGCACCATGTGTATATGTGGAGGAACACGTGCCATAGGGCCAACTGGGCACCATGTATACAGTACTGGGGGCCCCACCAGACAGGAGCAGGGGCCACGAATACTTACTCTCATTGTTTACCTTCTTAACATACTGCCACCCCAAGTGTCACTGTCCTGCACCCCAAGTGTCACTGTCCTGCACCCCGAGTGTCACTGTCCTGCACCCCGAGTGTCACTGTCCTGCACCCCGAGTGTCACTGTCCTGCACCCCGAGTGTCACTGTCCTGCACCCCGAGTGTCACTGTCCTGCACCCCGAGTGTCACTGTCCTGCTCCCCGAGTGTCACTGTCCTGCACCCCGAGTGTTATCATCCTGTTCCCCGAGTGTTATCATCCTGTACCCCGAGTGTTATCATCCTGTACCCCGAGTGTCACTGTCCTGCACCCCGAGTGTCACTGTCCTGCACCCCGAGTGTCACTGTCCTGCACCCCGAGTGTCACTGTCCTGCACCCCGAGTGTCACTGTCCTGCACCCCGAGTGTCACTGTCCTGCACCCCGAGTGTCACTGTCCTGCTCCCCGAGTGTTATCATCCTTTTCCCCGAGTGTTATCATCCTGTACCCCGAGTGTTATCATCCTGTACCCCGAGTGTTATCATCCTGTACCCCGAGTGTTATCATCCTGTACCCCGAGTGTCACTATCTACCCCGAGTGTCACTATCCTGTACCCCGAGTGTCACTATCCTGTACCCCGAGTAACTATCCAGTACCCCGAGTGTTATCATCCTCTACCCCGAGTGTTATCATCCTCTACCCCGAGTGTCACTATCCTGTACCCCGAGTGTCACTATCCTGTACCCCGAGTGTCACCATCCTGTACCCCGAGTGTTATCATCCTGTACCCCGAGTAACTATCCTGTACCCCAAGGGTCATCATCCTGTACCCCGAGTGTCATCATCCTGTACCCCGAGTGTCATCCTCCTGTACCCCGAGTGTCATCCTCCTGTACCCCGAGTGTCATCCTCCTGTACCCCGAGTGTCATCCTCCTGTACCCCGAGTGTCATCCTCCTGTACCCCGAGTGTCATCCTCCTGTACCCCGAGTGTCATCCTCCTGTACCCCGAGTGTCATCCTCCTGTACCCCGAGTGTCATCCTCCTGTACCCCATTACCTATTTTCATGGGTTTCATCGTCTTTAGAGCCTAGATTAATGGACCGTGTGTTCCTATAGGACACATATATACATATATATAGAGAGAGATAGATAGATATATATATAGGAGGGGGTCTCTATGACAGTATGGATTGTCCGCTATTATGTTGTATACGAAGCCGCCCTCTTTAATTGTTCTTCGCCATCAGTTAGTGGCATCAATCATGGCCGCTCCTCCTCCTGGTCTCTATGGTAGTAACATTGATGGATGGAGGACGTCACGTCACATGTCACTTAACCCATTACAAAGACAAATCTCTCCAATCTTCTCCTAATTACAATGTAGAGACCCTCAGGCCCAGCGCACGGCCCCCAAACTGACACCAGAGAGCAATAACCCACCCGCATACTTATCCCACCTGTAAATCACATCTCCAGAGGGTCCTCGGTTCGGTCTGTTTCTGGGAAAGCTGAGTAATCCAGAAACCTGAGATCCCTACCTGCTGATGGCGATTAGTGTTGGGCGCGAATATTCGCATTTCAAATTTTTATCGCAAATTGGATTTGAATATGGCCAATGCCGCTCGTTACTAATGACGATATCCCAAACCAGACGATGTATGCGACTCCCATCATGCACTACCAGACGTTGATTGCAAGACATGCTGGGACATGTAGTCCTTACAACAGCGGTCTTCAAACTGTGGCCCTCCAGCTGTTGCAAAACTACAACTCCCAGCATGCCCGGACAGCCAACGGCTGTCCGGGCATGCTGGGAGTTGTAGTTTTGCAACAGCTAGAGGGCACCAGTTTAGAGACCACTTGACTAGAGTAACTTTGGCTGTCTGGGCATTCTGGGAATTGTAGTTTTGCAACATCTGGAGGGCCACAGTTTGAAGACCACTGCCTTTCAGCATCGGGACTAACAATCTCTTTATCCCCCAGCAGAAGACGAGTGGTGCACCTGACAAGACGTACGTCTCCACGATGACACCTGACACAGTAATGTCGCAGAGCCGACTCGGACATCCTCTAACTACTACTCTCCCTTTCCACCTAAAGCCTTCTTATGATTTATAACAACCTCTAAAGCCACCTTAGGCCAAAGAAAGCAAAGATTAAAGAGAGAGAGTGTTACCCCGTTTTTAAGTGCTCCCCAACTTGTGGCACTCCTAAGACCGAAGACCTAAGACCGAAAAATTAAATTTTCTTTTTGCTTGCAGTACCATCATTGGCCAGCATGACTTTCCATAGACACCAATGCAACAGCGCCACCACGTGAAATCTAATAAAGAGGAAAAATTGAAATTTTTGAAATGGGGTCTGACTAACATATTAAAGGGGTATTCCAGGCAAAACCTTTTTTTTATATATATATATATATCAACTGGCTCCGGAAAGTTAAACAGATTTGTAAATTACTTCTATTAAAAAATCTTAATCCTTCCAATAGTTATTAGCTTCTGAAGTTTTCTGTCTAACTGCTCAATGATGATGTCACGTCCCAGGAGCTCTGCATGATGGGAGAATATCCCCATAGGAACTGCACAGCTCCCGGGACGTGAGTCATCAGAGAGCAGTTAGACAGAAAACAACAACTCAACTTCAGAAGCTAACAACTATTGGAAGGATTAAGATTTTTTAATAGAAGTAATTTACAAATCTGTTTAACTTTCTGGAGCCAGTTGATATATAAAAAAAAGTTTGGGCCTGGAATACCCCTTTAAAGACTCTTTATTGTGAACTTGAAGAAATATTCTATAACTTGTATTGATTTTGGAATAATGGATTTGGTGTATCGGACATGCCCTAACAAGCAGGTAAACCTGCGTCCGGCGATAAATATATTTAGCAATGTATAAATCACTACATACATATACATATACATATAATGAAGGGATTCTTATAAAGGCAAAAGTCAATAAAATTTTTTTACTTGCAGTACCATCATTGGCCAGCATGACTTTCCATAGACACTAATGCAACAGTGCCACCATGTGAAATCTAATAAAGAGAAAAAGAAAAGTCTAATTTGTGAAACGAGATAGCCCTCAGAATGGGGTCTGACTGATACATTAAATACTCAATTCCATATTTTTATTTTCCATAGACACTAATGCAACAGCGCCACCAGTCGAGAACTAATAAAGCGAAAAATTCTAATTTTCAAAATGAGATAAACCTCAGAATGGGATCTGACGAAAACAATAAAGATGCATTGTGTTATGGAGAGAAATACGCTACAACTTGTATTGATTTGTGAACAATGGATTTGGCATCGGTTCATCGGACGTTCCTTTTTACAAGCTGGTGAACCCGTACCTGGCTTTGAAAAATATATAGCAATGTATAAATCACTGTATACACCAGACATAGAATGAAGAATGTCCTCTCCCCATCACCCCCCCCCCCCCCCCCAGAGACCAGTTATGACAATCTCTGTACAGTGCTGCTGAATATGTTGTCCATATATAAATAAAGGAATTCATATAAATGTAGGGATTCCTATAGAGGAATTTTTAGTTTTTTTACTTGCAGTACCATCATTGGCCAGCATGATTTTCCGTAGACACTAATAGAAGAGCGCCACCACTTGAGACCTAAAAGATAAAAATTCTAATTTTCAAAATGAGCTAAACCTCAGGTAAGAGTCTCGCTAACACATTAAAGACTCTTAAAGGGGTACTCCGCCCCTAGACATCTTATCCCCTCTCCAAAGGATAGAGGATAAGATGTCTGATCGCAGGGGGTCCCGCTGCTGAGGACCCCCGTGATCTCCCTGCTGCACCCGGCATTCGTTTAGAGTGTCAGGTGCAGCTCCGGAGGCTCGTGACGTCATGGCCGCTCCCCCCGCTCGTGATGTCATGGCCATGGCCCCGTCAATGCAAGTCTATGGGAGGGGTGTGACGGCCATCACGCCCCCTCCCATAGACTTGCATTGAGGGGGCATGGCCGTGACGTCACGAGTGGGGCATGACAGTGACGCCACAAGCCTTCACCCGGCATCACCAGTCATTCGGCATAGAGCAAAGTTCGCTCTGTGCACTGGATGTCTGGGGTGTCTCAGCCGAGATCGTGGGGGTTCCCAGCGGCAGGACCCCCGTGATCAGACATTTTATCCCCTATTCTTTGGATAGGGGATGAGATTTCTAGGAGCGGAGTACCCCTTTAAAGGGGTGATCTAGAAATAGGAAAACCGAGCTAATTTCTTCCAAAAACAGCGCCACCCCTGTCCTCAGGTCATGTGTAGTATTACAACTTGGCTCCGTTCACTTTAATATAACTGAGCTGCAATACCACACACAACCTGAGAACAGGGGTGGTGCTGTTATTGAGATAAAATAGCTCTTTTTTTTCTAGCTCTTTTTTTTCTATTCCTGGATAAACCCCTTTAATTGTGCACAGGGAGAAGAAGTCTACAACTAGTATTGATGTGGGAACAATGGATATGACATCAGCGTATCGGACGTGCCCTCACAAGCTGGTGAACCTGTGCCTGGTTATAAAATTAAATAGCAATGTATAAATCACTGTATACACCAGACATACAATGGAGCTGTGATAAAACATAAATATTATCCTTCCTATTACATGTCAGAGGAAAGATTCCATAGAGTTGTATATACAAAGAATATAATCCACACATACTGATATATAAATAATACTTATATAATCTGCACATACTGATATATAAATAATCCTAATATAATCTGCACATACTGATATATATAAATAATACTAATATAATCCGCACATACTGATATATAAATAATCCTAATATAATCCGCACATACTGATATATAAATAATACTAATATAATCCGCACATACTGATATATAGAAATACTAATATAATCTGCACACACTGATATATATAAATAATACTAATATAATCCGCACATACTGATATATTAATAATCCTAATATAATCCACACATACTGATATATAAATAATCCTAATATAATCTGCACATACTGATATATATAAATAATACTAATATCTGCACATACTGATATATATAAATAATACTAATATAATCCGCACATACTTATATATATAATCCGCACATACTGATATATAAATAATACTAATATAATCCGCACATACTGATATATTAATAATCCTAATATAATCCGCACATACTGATATATAAATAATACTAATATAATCCGCACATACTGATATATAAATAATACTAATATAATCCGCACATACTGATATATAAATAATACTAATATAATCCGCACATGCTGATATATAGAAATAATACTAATATAATCCGCACATACTGATATATAAATAATACTAATATAATCCGCACATACTGATATATAAATAATACTAATATAATCCGCACATACTGATATATAGAAATAATACTAATATAATCTGCACATACTGATATATAAATAATACTAATATAATCCGCACATACTGATATATAGAAATAATACTAATATAATCCGCACATACTGATATATAAATAATACTAATATAATCCGCACATACTGATATATAAATAATACTAATATAATCCGCACATACTGATATATAGAAATAATACTAATATAATCCGCACATACTGATATAGAAATAATACTAATATAATCTGCACATACTGATATATAAATAATACTAATATAATCCGCACATACTGATATATAAATAATACTTATATAATCCACACATACTGATATATAGAAATAATACTAATATAATCCGCACATACTGATATATAAATAATCCTAATATAATCCGCACATACTGATATATATAAATAATACTAATATAATCCGCACATACTTATATAATCCGCACATTCTGATATATAAATAATACTAATATAATCCGCACATACTGATATATTAATAATCCTTATATAATCTGCACATACTGATATATATAAATAATACTAATATAATCCGCACATACTGATATATAAATAATACTAATATAATCCGCACATACTGATATATAGAAATAATACTAATATAATCCGCACATACTGATATATAAATAATACTTATATAATCCGCACATACTGATATAGAAATAATACTAATATAATCCGCACATACTGATATATAAATAATACTTATATAATCCACACATACTGATATATAGAAATAATACTAATATAATTCGCACATACTGATATATAAATAATACTTATATAATCCACACATACTGATATATAAATAATACTTATATAATCCACACATACTGATATATAGAAATAATACTTATATAATCCGCACATACTGATTGCGCCAAGTATACAGCAGAACGGTCTGTACCGCCGTATTAGGTAACAGTGGATCATTCCTCTGTCCTCATCTATGATTTCTCATGCTGTAGGCGTCCATGATTTAACCCATTGTAGGCCCCATCAGGATTTAGCAGTCAGTCCATTTACGTTGCGGATTATTTGCAGGTTTATTATGGGTTTATTGAGTTTTAAATCAATAGGTAAAATAATGAATAGTTTTCTGTGGATCTGTAATTCAGATTTCCCTGCAGATTTTGGATCCATAACTATGGAACATTTCTACAGCAGTTCTGTCCTGGCTGCATTACGCCTTAGGCCACGTTCACACAGAGCACTTTTTATCTTGTTGCTTTTAATAGGACTAGTTAAACAAGAAAACGATCCCTGAAGGTTCCAGGGCATTAAATCATAAGCAACCTTTAAGGGGAGACCCCCTTGTGGGGAAAACCCTTACTAGAAACCCCCCGTAAAATCACTATCTTTATTAATTATACATTGTAAAATATACCTTACAAACACAACATTAAAATTGGCAGCGGTAATTTAGTGGGTCCTGAAAAGAGAGGCTAGCCTATCCTGATTAGTAGAGTGATTCTGTCCCTTGTATTTGCATTTGTGTTGTGCACCAAATTCTGCGCACTTATGTGACGGCGTTCACTTTCTGCAATGTTATTTTCCCTGTCCGCTGTATTAAAACATATGGATAGCCTCCCCGACGTTTCACTGAGCGAATCAGCTTTGTCAAGGGCTGTGAGGCTAATTACATTAGTTAATTATCTGTAATGGTTTAATCTTATGCTATATGGTATAATCTTTGCACCCCCCCCCATATAATGGTTTAATCTTATGGTATATGGTATAATCTTTGCACCCCCCCCCCCCATAATGGTTTAATCTTATGGTATAATCTTTGCGCCCCCATAACGGTTTAATCTTATGGTATAATCTTTGCACCTCCCCCCTCCCTATAATGGTTTGATCTTATGGTACATTTTATAATCTTCGCGTCTCCTATAATCGTTTAGTTTATTTCACTGCAGTCCCGTCTTGTAATGGTTTAATCTGGTATGGTATATGGTATAATCTTTGCGCCCCCCCCCCCCCCCCCCATTACGGTTTCATTTTATGGTATATGGTGTAATCTTTGCTCCCCCTATAATGGTTTAATTTTATGGTATAATTTCTGCTCCCCCTATAATGGTTTAATCTTATGGTATAATCTTTGCTCCCCCTATAATGGTTTAATCTTATGGTATAATCTTGGCTCCCCCTATAGTGGTTTAATCTTATGGTATAATTTCTGCGCCCCCTATAATGGTTTAATCTTATGGTATAATCTTTGCTTCCCCTATAATGGTTTAGTTCATTCCGCCGCAGTCCGTCCTGTAATGGTTTAATTTTATGGTATAATTTCTGCGCCCCACTATAATTGTTTAATCTTATAGTATAATCTTTGCTCCCCCAATAATGGTTTAATCTTATGGTATAATTTCTGCACCCCCTATAATGGTTTAATCTTATGGTATAATCTTTGCTCTCCCTATAATGGTTTAATCTTATAGTATAATCTTTGCTCCCCCCCCCCCCAATAATGGTTTAATCTTATGGTATAATTTCTGCGCCCCCTATAATGGTTTGGTTCATTCCGCCGCAGTCCCGTCCTGTAATGGTTTATTCTTATGGTATAATCTTTGCTCCCCCTATAATGGTTTAATCTTATGGTATAATCTTTGCTCCCCCTATAATGGTTTAATCTTATGGTATAATCTTTGCTCCCCCTATAATGGTTTAATCTTATGGTATAATCTTTGCTCCCCCTATAATGGTTTAATCTTATGGTATAATCTTTGCTCCCCCTATAATGGTTTAATCTTATGGTATAATCTTTGCCCCCCCTATAATGGTTTATTCTTATGGTATAATCTTTGCTCCCCCTATAATGGTTTAATCTTATGGTATAATCTTTGCGCCCCCTATAATGGTTTAATCTTATGGTATAATCTTTGCTCCCCCTATAATGGTTTATTCTTATGGTATAATCTTTGCGCCCCCTATAATGGTTTAATCTTATGGTATAATCTTTGCTCCCCCTATAATGGTTTAATCTTATGGTATAATCTTTGCTCCCCCTATAATGGTTTAATCTTATAGTATAATCTTTGCTCCCCCAATAATGGTTTAATCTTATGGTATAATTTCTGTGCCCCCTATAATGGTTTGGTTCATTCCGCCGCAGTCCCGTCCTGTAATGGTTTATTCTTATGGTATAATCTTTCTTCCCCCTGCAATGGTTTATTCTTATGGTATAATCTTTGCCCCCCTATAATGGTTTAATCTTATGGTATAATTTCTGCACCCCCTATAATGGTTTAATCTTATGGTATAATCTTTGCTCCCCCTATAATGGTTTATTCTTAAGGTATAATCTTTGCGCCCCCTATAATGGTTTCATCTTATGGTATAATCTTTGCTCCCCCTACAATGGTTTAATCTTATGGTATAATCTTTGCTCCCCCTATAATGGTTTAATCTTATGGTATAATCTTTGCTCCCCCTATAATGGTTTCATCTTATGGTATAATCTTTGCTCTCCCTACAATGGTTTAATCTTATGGTATAATCTTTGCTCCCCCTATAATGGTTTAATCTTATGGTATAATCTTTGCTCCCCCTATAATGGTTTATTCTTATGGTATAATCTTTGCTCCCCCTATAATGGTTTAATCTTATGGTATAATCTTTGCCCCCCCTATAATGGTTTAATCTTATGGTATAATCTTTGCTCCCCCTACAATGGTTTAATCTTATGGTATAATCTTTGCTCCCCCTATAATGGTTTAATCTTATGGTATAATCTTTGCCCCCCCTATAATGGTTTAATCTTATGGTATAATCTTTGCTCCCCCTACAATGGTTTAATCTTATGGTATAATCTTTGCTCCCCCTATAATGGTTTAATCTTATGGTATAATCTTTGCTCCCCCTATAATGGTTTAATCTTATGGTATAATCTTTGCTCCCCCTATAATGGTTTATTCTTAAGGTATAATCTTTGCGCCCCCTATAATGGTTTCATTTTATGGTATAATCTTTGCTCCCCCTACAATGGTTTAATCTTATGGTATAATCTTTGCTCCCCCTATAATGGTTTAATCTTATGGTATAATCTTTGCTCCCCCTATAATGGTTTAATCTTATGGTATAATCTTTGCTCCCCCTATAATGGTTTATTCTTATGGTATAATCTTTGCTCCCCCTATAATGGTTTAATCTTATGGTATAATCTTTGCCCCCCCTATAATGGTTTAATCTTATGGTATAATCTTTGCTCCCCCTACAATGGTTTAATCTTATGGTATAATCTTTGCTCCCCCTATAATGGTTTAATCTTATGGTATAATCTTTGCTCCCCCTATAATGGTTTAATCTTATGGTATAATCTTTGCGCCCCCTATAATGGTTTAATCTTATGGTATAATCTTTGCGCCCCCTATAATGGTTTAATCTTATGGTATAATCTTTGCTCCCCCTATAATGGTTTAATCTTATGGTATAATCTTTGCTCCCCCTATAATGGTTTAATCTTATGGTATAATCTTTGCTCCCCCTACAATGGTTTAATCTTATGGTATAATCTTTGCTCCCCCTACAATGGTTTATTCTTATGGTATAATCTTTGCTCCCCCTATAATGGTTTAATTTTATGGTATAATCTTTGCCCCCCTATAATGGTTTAATCTTATGGTATAATCTTTGCCCCCCCTATAATGGTTTATTCTTATGGTATAATCTTTGCTCCCCCTATAATGGTTTAATCTTATGGTATAATCTTTGCTCCCCCTATAATGGTTTAATCTTATGGTATAATCTTTGCTCCCCCTATAATGGTTTATTCTTAAGGTATAATCTTTGCGCCCCCTATAATGGTTTCATCTTATGGTATAATCTTTGCTCCCCCTACAATGGTTTAATCTTATGGTATAATCTTTGCTCCCCCTATAATGGTTTAATCTTATGGTATAATCTTTGCTCCCCCTATAATGGTTTCATTTTATGGTATAATCTTTGCTCCCCCTACAATGGTTTAATCTTATGGTATAATCTTTGCTCCCCCTATAATGGTTTAATCTTATGGTATAATCTTTGCTCCCCCTATAATGGTTTAATCTTATGGTATAATCTTTGCTCCCCCTATAATGGTTTATTCTTATGGTATAATCTTTGCTCCCCCTATAATGGTTTAATCTTATGGTATAATCTTTGCCCCCCCTATAATGGTTTAATCTTATGGTATAATCTTTGCTCCCCCTACAATGGTTTAATCTTATGGTATAATCTTTGCTCCCCCTATAATGGTTTAATCTTATGGTATAATCTTTGCCCCCCCTATAATGGTTTAATCTTATGGTATAATCTTTGCTCCCCCTACAATGGTTTAATCTTATGGTATAATCTTTGCTCCCCCTATAATGGTTTAATCTTATGGTATAATCTTTGCTCCCCCTATAATGGTTTAATCTTATGGTATAATCTTTGCTCCCCCTATAATGGTTTATTCTTAAGGTATAATCTTTGCGCCCCCTATAATGGTTTCATTTTATGGTATAATCTTTGCTCCCCCTACAATGGTTTAATCTTATGGTATAATCTTTGCTCCCCCTATAATGGTTTAATCTTATGGTATAATCTTTGCTCCCCCTATAATGGTTTAATCTTATGGTATAATCTTTGCTCCCCCTATAATGGTTTATTCTTATGGTATAATCTTTGCTCCCCCTATAATGGTTTAATCTTATGGTATAATCTTTGCCCCCCCTATAATGGTTTAATCTTATGGTATAATCTTTGCTCCCCCTACAATGGTTTAATCTTATGGTATAATCTTTGCTCCCCCTACAATGGTTTATTCTTATGGTATAATCTTTGCTCCCCCTATAATGGTTTAATTTTATGGTATAATCTTTGCCCCCCTATAATGGTTTAATCTTATGGTATAATCTTTGCCCCCCCTATAATGGTTTATTCTTATGGTATAATCTTTGCTCCCCCTATAATGGTTTAATCTTATGGTATAATCTTTGCTCCCCCTATAATGGTTTAATCTTATGGTATAATCTTTGCTCCCCCTATAATGGTTTAATCTTATGGTTAATCTTTGTGCCCCCTATAATGGTTTAATCTTATGGTATAATCTTTGCTCCCCCTATAATGGTTTAATCTTATGGTATAATCTTTGCTCCCCCTATAATGGTTTAATCTTATGGTATAATCTTTTCGCCCCCTATAATGGTTTCATTCATTCCGCCGCGGTCCCGTCCTGTAATTGTTCACGTTTGGCTTCCATGTCTTGTTTCTGGACCTGATTTTCTGGTTGCGTTGCCTGTGTGACTCTGCTGTGCGGTTGTAGCTGAGTGCAGACGGTACAGGCCCGAGACGGCATCTGGCGTTACACAATCTGCTGACATAGAAGTTACCGGCTGAGATTCCCCAAGGGAAAAAATAATAATAATCCGGAAACCAGACGCCGCAGCTTATGTTACCGTCATAGGGATTCTATGTACTGCATGTGATAAAGATGGTGATGTCATCGGCTCGTCGTCAGATATGTGATTGGTGGTGACGGTAATCATGTGACCGTCATATACTGCCTGCATGTGTACTGTGACCATAGCGCTGTACTGCGCAAAAGTTGCAGAAGAGTGCGCGGCATAACATATAAGACCGTATAGTCACATGACTCATCCATAATAAAAAAAAAAACATTATGAAGATGATGTCATCACGTCCCCTGCTGGTCACAAATGTTAATGCACTATAAAATCGAAGCATGGATTGATGACCGCAACGTGGATCGCCATATCAGGAGTGACTGCAGTTTCCCTTTAAGGCAGTGGTCTCGAACTGTAGCTCTCCAGCTGTTGCAAAACTTCAACTCCCAGCATGCTTGGCTGTCCGGGCATGCTGGGAGTTGAAGTTTTGCAACAGCTGGAGGCCGGGACGTGCACACATACGCTTCAAAGGGGGCTCAAGCCCCTGCTCTTTTCTGCTCCTGTACATGAGGATAAAGCGGCGTATAGACCGCATAAAAGAAACGTATATGTTAGGAAAGTAGAACGAACCTAGGTACCACCTGTAGGGTCCAATAACCATATAGTAATATAGCACTGAACTGTAAAAGCAATCCAATGATTGCTTATTAAAGTCCCACTGGGGGATTAAAGGGGTACTCCGGTGGAAAACTTTTTTTATTTTATTATTATTATTATTATTATTATTTTTTTTCAAATCAACTGGAGCCAGAAAATTAAACAGATTTGTAAATTACTTCTATAAAAAAAATCTTAATCCTTTCAATAATTATCAGCTGCTGAAGTTAGGTTCATTTCTGTCTGGCAACAGTGCTCTCTGCTGACATCTCAGCTTGTCTCGGGAACTGCCCAGTTTAGAAGAGGTTTGCTATGGGGATTTGCTTCTAAACTGGGCTGTTCCCGAAACACGTGTCATCAGAGAGCACTTAGACAGAAAAGAACAACTCAACTTCAGCAGCTCATAAGTACTGAAATGATTAAGATTTTTTACTAGAAGTAGTTTACACATCTGTTTAACTTTCTGGAGCCAGTTGATATATATATATATAAGTTTTTTCCTGGATAACCCCTTTAAAGTCCCACTGGGGGATTAAAGGGGTACCCCGGTGGAAAACTTTTTTTTATTTTTAAATCAACTGGTGCCAGAAAGTTAAACAGATTTGTAAATTACTTCTATAAAAAAATCTTAATCCTTCCAGTACTTATAAGCTGCTGAATACTACAGAGGAAATTCTTTTCTTTTTGGAACACAGAGTTCTCTGCTGACATCACGAGCACAGTGCTCTCTGCTGACACCTCTGTCCATTTTAAGAACTGTCCAGAGTAGGAGACAATCCCCATAGCAAACATATGCTGCTCTGCACAGTTCCTAAAATGGACAGAGATGTCAGCAGAGAGCACTGTGCTCGTGATGTCAGCAGAGAGCTCTGTGTTCCAAAAAGAAAATAATTTTCTCTGTTGTATTCAGCAGCTAATAAGTACTGGAAGGATTAAGATTTAAAAAAAAAAAAAGTAATTTACAAATCTGTTTAACTTTCTGGCACCGGTTGATTAAAAAATAAATAAATAAATAAACAGTTTCCACTGGAGTACCCCTTTAAAAGGTGTAAATACATACATTTATATATACATGCTGGGAGTTAAAGTTTTGCAATGTTTAGAGGCAGGGACGTGCACACCCTATGTGGGGCTGCCCTTTTCTGCACCTGCCCCTTTAATGATTTTTATTTTTTTTGCAAATCTACAGCACTGGCCAAGTCCTGGCACCTTAATGGGCAAAATACTGGTGCCGATGGGTTCTGTTCTGTGGTGCTGATTGGGACCTCCATGGGGTGCTGGAGTGGTCCCATACAGCTGATATGAGCCCCTGCCCTTCAAAATGTCTGTGCTTGTCCACATTTTGAGACCACTGCTTTAAAATGACTCCATTGGAATAATGTAAGCAGCGCCGACCGTACGTAATGTGGTAATGTGCGCTATGTTTACCCCCCCCATGGCTGGTTTATCGCCTGTAGCCGGTTGATATTTTGTCGTCTCCTTGAAAAGGTTGCAGTAAATTGTCTTTATGGATGAGCTCCAGCTATTAACATGATGTACTGTACGGGGAGCACCGGACCCAGCGCCAAAATAACAAGTAATTGATGGCCCGGCGTAATGTATGTCCTCAGTCCTCCATGTTTATTGGATTTGCAGTAAACTGAGCTTCAACACAACAAGGCGTCTCATCAATATACAATGAGATGGAGGGGAAGGAAAAACAGGAAGAACAACAATGTAAAAGAACTAATATCTCAGCATAAAGGAGTAAGAACAATTCATACAACAACAAATACATGTATAATACTTGTATATACTACTATAATACTGCCCCCTATTTACAGGAATATAACTACTATAATACTGCTCCTATATACAAGAGTATAACTACTATAATACTGCTCCCTATATACAAGAATATAACTACTATAATACTGCTCCTATATACAGGAATATAACTACTATAATACTGCTCCTATATACAAGAATATAACTACTATAATACTGCTCCTATATACAAGAATATAACTACTATAATACTGCTCCTATATACAAGAATATAACTACTATAGTACTGCTCCTATATACAAGAATATAACTACTATAGTACTGCTCCTATATACAAGAATATAACTACTATAATACTCCTCCTATATACAAGAATATAACTACTATAATACTGCTCCTATATACAAGAATATAACTACTATAATACTGCTCCTATATACAAGAATATAACTACTATAATACTGCTCCTATATACAAGAATATAACTACTATAATACTGCTCCTATATAAAAGAATATAACTACTATAATACTGTTCCTATATACTAGAATATAACTACTATTATACTGCTCCTATATACAAGAATATAACTACTATAATACTGCTCCTATATACAAGAATGTAACTACTATAATACTGTCTCCTATATACAAGAATATAACTACTATAATACTGCTCCTATATACAAGAATATAACTACTATAATACTGCTCCTATATACAAGAATATACCTACTATAATACTGCCTCCTATATACAAGAATATAACTACTATAATACTGTCTCCTATATACAAGAATATAACTACTATAATACTGCCTCCTATATACAAGAATATAACTACTATAATATGGCTCCTATATACAAGAACATAACTACTATAATACTGCTCCTATATACAAGAATATAACTACTATAATACTGCTCCTATATACAAGAATATAACTACTATAATACTGCTCCTATATACAAGAATATAACTACTATAATACTGCTCCTATATACAAGAATATAACTACTATAATACTGCTCCTATATACAAGAACATAACTACTATAATACTGCCTCCTATATACAAGAATATAACTACTATAATACTTCTCCTATATACATGAATATAACTACTATAATACTGCTCCTATATACAAGAATATAACTACTATAATACTGCTCCTATATACAAGAATATAACTACTATAATGCTGCCAGAGATATAGTGTAAGTAAACCAGCCCTGTCTTCGGCTCTTCGCCCCAATGCGGGGGACAATGTATAAATCAATAATCTTCCTCCGCGTCGCCTGTTGTGTTTACCGCTCAATGTGCAAATGGCAGCAAAAACACATTAGAAGTTGTTTATGGAAAAGAGGATGCGGGACAGTCGTGGAGGTTATTACAGGGATGAATGGCGGAAGGGGAATAGCGCAATATCCTATTGATCGGATCATAAATTAGGGGGTTTATAGGTCACTTTGTGCTCATTTATTCCGTACTGCAGCGCTCTAAATCCCGTGCATTGAGATACATGATGCAGTTGCGGTTACACACAGCCACCACTAGGGGGAGCTGTTATAAACAAGTGGCTGCAAAATTACAAATCCCAGCATGCCCACACAGCCGTTGGCTGTCCGGGCATGCTGGGAGTTGTAGTTTTGCAACATCTGGGAGGTCCACAGTTTTCTCCTCTGCTCCCACTTGTGGTGGTGATGTCACGCATCAGAGGCTTAGATACAGAAGCTCAGCAGACAGTATCACATATGATAGGCTCGGATTTAGCAGCTCATTAGACAATATCACGCAAAGTAGTGCGGCATCCCGCATGTAAAGCTTAGATACACCAGCTCAAGGCATCATTATAGGTGATAGGCTTAGATATAGTGGCTAAGTGGGCCGTATCACACATAATAGGATCATAGGCTTAGATGCAGCAGTTCAGTAGACAGTATCACACATGATAGGCTTAGATACAGCAGTTCAGTAGACAGCATCACACATGATAGGCTTAGATACAGCGGTTCAGTAGACAGTATCACATGATAGGTTTAGATACAGCAGTTCAGTAGACAGCATCACACATGATAGGCTTAGATACAGCAGTTCAGTAGACAGTATCACACATGATAGGCTTAGATACAGCAGTTGAGTAGACAGGATCACACATGATAGGCTTAGATACAGCAGTTCAGTATACAGGATCACACATGATAGGCTTAGATACAGCAGTTCAGTAGACAGTATCAAACATGATAGGCTTAGATACAGCAGTTCAGCAGACAGTATCACACTTGATAGGCTTAGATACAGCAGCTGAGCAGACAGTATCACACATGATAGGCTTAGATACAGCAGTTCAGTAGACAGTATCACACATGATAGGCTTAGATACAGCAGTTCCGTAGACAGTATCACACATGATAGGCTTAGATACAGCAGCTCAGTAGACAGTATAACACATGATAGGCTTAGATACAGCACCTCGGTAGACAGTATCACACATGATAGGCTTAGATACAGCAGCTCAGCAGACAGTATCTCACATGACAGACTTAGATATAGCAGCTATCAGACATGATAGGCTTAGATACAGTAGTTCAGTAGACAGTATCACACATGATAGGCTTAGATACAGCAGCTCAGTAGACAGTATCACACGATAGGCTTAGATACAGCAGCTCAGTAGACAGTATCACACATGATAGGCTTAGATACAGCAGTTCCGTAGACAGTATCACACATGATAGGCTTAGATACAGCAGCTCAGTAGACAGTATCACACATGATAGGCTTAGATACAGCAGCTCAGTAGACAGTATCACACATGATAGGCTTAGATACAACAGCTCAGTAGACAGTATCACACATGACAGACTTAGATACAGCAGCTCAGCAGACAGTATCTCACATGACAGACTTAGATACAGCAGCTGAAGGCTATGTTGTTGTTGCGTTGTAGTATGGCGGCCGTCCTGTCCATTACTCACCACATGCTGCCGCTTCGCTCAGTATATACGTGTTAAAGTGACACCAACCTGACAGGAGGCGACTCAGACATGACGTGCGGCGATTCTCAGAAACACGGCGAATACTGTGCGTAACTTACCGCTCCCAGACATATCGTATACCGGGCGGGAATGTCACTACATAACTGGACAGATGTGTCGTTCGGTGTGGGGCGATGGTTGGGCAGCCATGTTGGTTGTCACTCAGGGATACCATACAGGGATAGCCATACTAAGAGTATATGCCTTACAGGAGGCCAGAAAAGCTGGGTAATAATGCTAGAGAAGTGGAAATGGCAGCCATATTGGCTGTCACCCAACTTTCCTAAAGTCCTATGTAACTAGGAAACATAGTGCTCAGTGTTTTCCAACCAGGGTTCCTCCAGCTGTTGCAAAACTACAACCCCCAGCATGCCCGGACAGCCAACGGCTGTCCGGGCATGCTAGGTGTTGTAGTTTTGCATTAGCTGGAGGAACCCTGGTTCGAAAACACTGTCTCCAGACCGGAAAGCTGGGTGAATATACCAGTATGGCGGCCAGTACCCTTTCGATTAAGTCGAGGGTTGGCTCAGCTCAGAACCCCCATTATAGTGCCCTTAGCAACCAATCAGATCCCAGCTTTCATTTTCCCAATGTGAACAGTTGCTATGGGCGAACTCATCCACTAGGCCTGAAGCCTGTGCTAGAGTAATCTCAATATTCCTACATGGGGCTGACTTGTTGCCCATAGCAACCAATTATTTACAGCACACAGCGCTGTAGGAGATGGAAGCTGAGCTCTGATTGGTTGCCATGGGCCCCGTTGTCAATTAGGGTCCCCCATGTTCTGGGTGCGGTTAAGGAACGGAACCTTAGGACCCAATGCACCCCCCTATTGCAGTCATCATACCCGACTTGTGACTTTCCAGTTGTTGCACACTACAACTCCCATCATGCCATAATAGTCTTCTCATACCAGAGAATGATGGGAGTTTTGCAACAGCTGGAGAGCCACAGGTTGGGGAACGGCTTTTTTGGGGGGGCACAAAACACTGTGACCAGATGTGAAGGGGGGGGGGGGGTGTAAATGGGGAAATATGAAACACTTTTTTTTTTAGGGCGAAATGGGTTGCAGGGGAACGGGTTGCATTTTTTCACCTTTTAGGATTATTTCCACACAACCTGTGTTTTTCAGGTGAAATACAAAAATACTACTTTCATTTTGGACTCCCAAGATGCAATTTTTGTGGCATTTATTTCAGAAAAATAATGGGTTTAGTCATGTGATCCTTTTATCCTGTGTCGGAAGGATTTCTATTGAAAAATTAGGCGGAAAATAAACACCAGGGCAACGTTAAATCAGCATTGCGTTATAGGAGAAAAAAAAACCAAAAAACGCCATAGTCACTGAGCCCAAAAAACAAAAAAAAAAAAAAAACACTCAATGAAGAGAGAAAAAACACCAAAAGGAAAAAACGCAAAGTGGGTTTGGCGTTTTATATTTCCTTATTCATCCCCATCTGGTCACTACGATTTTTTTTGTTGCCTAAAAAAAAACTACATGTGGGTATAAGTTATCCGTTCCATAGACTTCTATTGGTGGAAAAATATGGCAGAAGATAACAACGTGTTTGTACGCATATTAGCTTTATTTTTTATGTCGTTTCTTTCCCCCAAATTCTTAAAAAGAAATCTTTGCATCACATGACTGTAGAGAAAAAAATGTAATGAAAAACTGAATCATGGAGAATTTTTTTTTTTTTTTGTTTAACAAAAAGTTGTCTCTGTTCGTAGCCTAAATGATATCCAGCAGGGTCTGTGTACATCAGTGACAGAGCTTATACTGCCCCCTATTGGCTTATATAGGTGAAAAAAAAAATCCAAACAAAATTTTTTGTGCCTGCATTGTCCCCGTCTACCTACTATCTGCGTTTTTGCCTTTCAAATGACAAATGAGAGAGAGGGGGCGTGGTCTGCAAAAAACTGGCATTAAACAAGTAAAAATGATTGGTTAGGATGCATTCACACGGTCGTCTGTCCCCGTTTTGGTTCTGTAAACGGATTAAAAACTGTTTTAAAAACATCCCATTCATGTCAATGGGATTTTTTTACAATCCGTTTACAACCGTTTGTACCCGTCTGCGCTCATTTCCGTTTTTTTTGACGGCAGAAAAAACGGCACATGCAGTATTTTTTCTTCCATCAGAAAAAACTGATACAGTAAATTTTACATTTAAGTCTATGGAAAACGGATGAGCCTTTAATGTCATCTGTTAGCATCCGTTTTTTCAATGCGTTCTTTTACTTCTGAGCATGCTCAGAACAAAAAAAAAATGTTTTTAATTTTTTTATTAACTGAACAATAACGGATACAAACGGATGCAAACGGATAAGCTCCGTTATCTAGACGGCTGTGTGAACGCAGCCTTAGTGTCTAAAGATGTTCCAAATTTAACAAACAGCCTGAGCCGGAGACAAATTTGACAAAGATCCTGCAAAACTCGCATTTTATGACAGAAAATTTAGATTTTTGATGTTTTTTTCTATGTTAACTTGGGAAAAAGCTCGGTGACACAATAAAAATATGCATAAAAACGCTTCAAAAAGCACTGAAAATTTTCAGGCCTATTTTACAGGTGATTTTTTTTTTAAAGCCTTTTTTAGCTGTGTGAACAAAGTCTAAGGACCCATTCACACAGTGGAATTTGGGAATTTACGAACTGTCACACATCCCCGCGGTCCTACCACCGATAATTGCGGCGGCACCTGCTGCACTCAGCGCGCAGAATTCCCGCAGTGTGAACAAGATCTTTTTCACGATACAAGAAGCTGAGAGGTAATAACTGAAGTTTATTATACAGAAATAATATAAAAAAAAAATAATAATTCTGCGCCCTCTGACAACTTTGTATTAAAAGGGACGCGTCAATGATTAAAGGGGTATTCCGGTGGAAAACTTTTTTTTAATTTTTTTAAATCAACTGATGCCAGAAGGTTAAACAGATTTGTAAATTACTTCTATTACAAAATCTTAATCCTTCCAGTACTTATTAGCTGCTGAATACTACAGAGGAAATTATTTTCTTTTTTGGAGCACAGAGCTCTCTGCTGACATCACGAGCACAGTGCTCTCTGCTGACATCTCTGTCCATTTTAGGAACTGTCCAGAGTAGGAGAAAATCCCCATAGAAAACATATGCTGCTCTGGACAGTTCCTAAAATGGACAGAGAGGTCAGCAGAGAGCACTGTGGTCATGATGTCAGCAGAGAGCTCTGTGTTCCAAAAAGAAAAGAATTTCCTCTGTAGTATTCAGCAGCTAATAAGTACTGGAAGGATTAAGATTTTTTAATAGAAGTAATTTACAAATCTGGTTAACTTTCTGGCACCAGTTGATTTAAAATAAATAAATAAAAAAGTTTTCCACCGGAGTACCCCCTTTTAACTTTATTCAGACAATTCAGAAAACCATAATCAACAAAACTTCTCCCCCCAAATTGATCCTAATTACAATGGGAGTTTTTTATACGCACAGTGTTTCCTAACCAGGGTGCCCCCAGCTGTTGCAAAACTACAACTCCCAGCATGCCCGGACAGCCTTTGGCTGTCCGGGCATGCTGGGAGTTGTAGTTTTGCAGCAGCTGGGGGCATGCTGGTTGGGAAACACTACCCTAATAAATGCGTTTTGAGATTTTAGAGAGGTACCCTGATGAAGCTGGCCCCTGAAGAAGCCACAGCATGGACACCGCCACCCAGAATGACCACCAATGAGAATACCTTTTTGCGCCATATCCCAACTTTTCACGGACATGACGGACCCCTTCTAGAACATTAAAGGGGTATTATATCAACTGGCTCCAGAAAGTTAAACAGATTTGTAAATTACTTCTATTAAAAAATCTTAATCCTTTCAATAATTATCAGCTGCTAAAGTTGAGTTGTTGTTTTCTGTCTGTCTCGGGAACTGCACAGAGTAGAAGAGGTTTGCTATGGGGATTTGCTTCTACTCTGGACAGTTCCCGAGACACGTGTCATCAGAGAGCACTTAGACAGAAAAGAACAACTCAACTTCATCAGCTCATAAGTACTGAAAGGATTAAGATTTTTTAATAGAGGTAATTTACAAATCTGTTTAACTTTCTGGACCCAGTTGATACCCCTTTAAGGAGCCTACAAGATGTGGCGGCTCTGGTCAGGTCACGCACTCTGTTACAATTCCCTTTCGTGTTTCCCCTTAATAAACAGGTTCAGCGTCGACTTCTTCATGTTCGGCGCAGTCGTCGATTCCTCCTCTTTTTCCTCTTTGGCTATCGTCCCGTGAGGTAACCTAATGGCGCACGAAGCGTGGTCCACCAGTGGTCGCGGCAAGGATCCGGTCTTCTTCCAGGCTTTGTTGTCGGGGTCGTACATGAAGACGCCATCTTCCTTATTCATGCGTCTTAAGGAGCCGCCTCCGATGACGAAGAGCTTGGAGCGGAGGGTGGTGACGCTGAACTGGCAGCAGTCGAAGGGCGAAAGCTTCAGGGCGCTCCAGTGGTCAGTGGCTGGGCAGTAATACTCCGTCTCGTTCACGTGGATCCACTCCTTGGCCTAGAAAGACAGATATAGGGGCGACCGTTGTGGTTACACTTATTGCAGCTAGGAGGCGATGTGGAGCGCTGATGGAAAATAACTGCTTATTTTCGCTATATCAAATTTTTTTATTTAATTAAAAAAAAATTTTTTTATTCCTCTCTAGGCACCGCCCCCAGCAAAATGCCGCCATAGGCGCTTGATCTCGAGTAACTAGTTGCAAAAACATCTCGGCATGGAGCCCTGATGGAAAATTACTGTTCTCTTTATCTACTCAAAAAAAAATATATAATGTTTTAGTTTTTTTGTTTTCAATTCCCTTGCTAGTAGTCGCCCCCGGAAAGGTGCCGCCCTAGGCGCCTGACTAGAAGTACAGCTCTGTGTGGAACCCTGATGGAAATATTTGTATATATTATTTATTCTCTCGCTCAGAGCGGCCCCCAGCAAGGTACCACCACCCCAGGCACCGGACCACAAGTGCCTAGAATCAAATAAGGCCCTGCAGATGGTAAATAACTGCTCCCTTTTTTCTATCCATTATTTATTTTTATTTTTTATTTCCTTCTTGGGGGCCGCGGTCAGCAAGGTGCCGCCTCTGGCACTTGACCAGAAGTACCTAATTGCAACCCTGATGGTAACTTTTATAATTAATTTAATATGAATATATATAAAAAAATTTTATATATATATATATATATATATATATATATATATATATATATATACACACACACACACACTATTATATATATATATATATATATATATATACACACACACACACACACACTATTATATATATACATTTTTATTTATTTATTTTAATTTCTCTCACTGGGAACCGCCCCAGTAAGGTGCCACCCTAGTCACTTGACTACAAGTGCCTAGTGCCAAATAAGGACCCGCAAGGAGCCCTGATAGGAAATTACTGTTCCCTTTCTTCGTCCAAAATTTTAACATATATATATATATATATATATATATATATATATATATATATAACAATAATTTTTTGTTCATTCTCTTACTAGGAGCTGCCCTCCAGCAAGATGCTGCCCTGGGCACTGACCCAGTGGCAAATACAAGGGGTAAATAACTGCTCCCTTTTTTCTATCCATAAATGTATTTATTTTTTCATTTCGTCCCTAGGAGCCGATGCCAGCAAGGTGCCGCCACCCTAGGTACTTGACCAGAAGTGCTTAGTGGCAAAGGAGGCCTGATTGGAAATTACTGTTCCCTTTCTCTGTCCAAAATTTTTATATATGTATATGTGTGTGTGTAATAAATAAATATATATATATATATATATATATATATATATATATATATATATATATGTGTGTTATATTATAATTTAATTTATTTATATATTTATTTTTTCTCTCGCTATGAGCTGCCCCCAGCAAGGTGCTGCCCTAGCACTTGACCAAAAGTACCCAGTGGCCAATCCAGCCCTGCATGGAACCCTAATGGGAAGAAAAAAATGTTCTTTTTCTCTATACAAAATGTAAATAAATATGACTATATATAAATGTATACATTTTTCTCTCACTGTGAGCCGCCCCCATCAAGCTGCCGCCCCAGACACTTGACCAGAAGTGCCAAGCGCCAAATACGGCCCCCGCATAATATCCTGATGGTTCTGCTCTCTTTTCTCTCTTTTCCCAAATGTAACTCATTTATTTATTTATTTTTCTTTAAACAAAATTCGAACGTTCCCGCTACTCACCGCATTCAACGTGCGCCCGCCAACGCAGAAGATTTTGTCGCTGACGGCGGCCATTCCGTGATCGCACCGGGCAAACGTCATGGCGCGGTTTACCACCCAGCGTTTCAGTCTCGGCAAATAGCTGTACACTTCATTCAGGGTCTTATTATTGGAATATCCCCCTGCCGGTGGTAATAAATACATGAGATTAGTGCAGCACAGAGTATTTCAGGACCATACCAATATTTGAGCGGGGGTGTTACTGACCTGCTTACTAAGGGCAAGAATACGATGTGGCGAGGGCAGAGGAGGTGAATGGAGGCAAGTAGAAAGTGAAAGTGGCAGGGTCCCCCGCAGCGCAGAGTATTTCAGGAAATGCGTTAGGTAATCTTATAGGGGGCGCTATACCCAACCCACGAGCTATAAGTGACCGGGGCGGCGTTATCATGTGGTACATCCCACACTGACAGTAAAGAGGGTAACGTTCCCAGCAGCACAAAGTATTTCAGGAAACGCGTTTACCGGAAATGTACACAATGCCTTTGTGGGTTGTGCCGGCGTGATCTGCCACGGGGACGGGGAAGGGGGCGGTATACTCCCACTTGTTTTCGGCGGGGTGATATTCTTCAGCGCTCTGGGTGATATGACCCAACAGGGACCCTCCGCCGACGGCAATTATGCGCTCGCCGATCACTTCGGTGTGGAAACGCGTTCTCCTCTCCAGCATGCCGGTGACTTGTAGCCACGAGCCGGAGCGCGGGTCGAAACGGAACACCTGCGGGGAATAGAATACACGATTAATGAGGCGTCTTAAAGCAGCGTTTCCCAATAATGGGTGCCTACAGCTGTTGCAAAACTACAACTCCCAGCATGCCCGGACAGCCAACGGCTGTCCGGGCATGCTGGGAGTTGTAGTTTTGCAACAGCTGGAGGCACCCTGGTTAAGAAATGCTGCCCTATAGGAACGTTGATGTTACCACTGCCTGACACTAGAGGGAGCTGGCAACACCGGGAGTTGTAGTTTTGCAACAGCTGGAGGCACCCTGGTTAAGAAATGCTGCCCTATATGAACGTTGATGTTACCACTGCCTGACACTAGAGGGAGCTGACAACACCGGGAGTTGTAGTTTTGCAACAGCTGGAGGCACCCTGGTTAAGAAATGCTGCCCTATAGGAACGTTGATGTTACCACTGCCTGACACTAGAGGGAGCTGGCAACACCGGGAGTTGTAGTTTTGCAACAGCTGGAGGCACCCTGGTTAAGAAATGCTGCCCTATATGAACGTTGATGTTACCACTGCCTGACACTAGAGGGAGCTGACAACACCGTGAGTTGTAGTTTTGCCAATTTCTTACCAAGTTTCGGTTCCCCAAGATCTCTGCTTGCTGTGTGTGAATGGATAGGCAGTCGCACACATGCAATTCTCACCGATCAGGGTTTTGCTTAGGATTGTCCCGATACTGGACATTTGCACGAGTACTTGTCCCCTCCATTCCTAATCCGATACCTGACTCCCGCCGGCAGGTATCACAGTGGTGCGAAAAGCCGCCTGCACACTCCGCACGGATCAACTCCTAGAGGACACAGGGCGTAAATTTACGCCCTGTGCCCACTCTAGAGCTACGCAGCACGCTCTCAGCAGCTGAGCGCGCATCATAGCCGGGACTCGCATTAACCTTTTTAGAAGCCGCGATCAAAGTTGATTGCACCATCTAAAAGTCCTGAGATGAACTGCCGGTGAGTTCAGGGATGCTGATCGGGATCAGCGCGGTGAAATCGCGGTGTCCCCATCAGCTGAGAGGGCGGCCGGAGGTCCCTTACCGTGCTCTGTGCCGTCCGATCTTCGCTCCTTTACTGCAGCCAGCCATGACAGGCAGTAGCAAAGGAGCGCTGATAACACTGATCAATGCTGTGCTATGGTATATTAATGATCAGTGTATGCAATCTACAGATTCCAAATAATAGTCCCCTATGGGGACAAAAAAAAAAATAGTGAAGAAAATAAGTAATAAATAATAATTATATGAATTATGTGAATTAACCCCTTCCCTAATAAAAATTTGAATCAAAAAGTAAAAAAAATAAAAAAATAATAAAATGTATATATACACAAACACACACACACACATATATATATATATATATATAGCCCTTTTTCTTATAAAAACAAAAAACACCCCTTTTTTCCACATTAACGAAAAATAAAAAATAAAACGTCACATGATATTGAAAAAAGTATCGGTAATTGTTATTGACGAGTACTTAAAAAACAAGTATCGGTCTTTAAAAAATGGTATTGGGACATCCCTTGTTTCGCTACATCGGATACAATTGTAACAAATCCCTCAGCTGTGAGATGTCCCCCCTCAAGCCTTACTCATTGTGTTTTTTAATTTCTTACCGATTTTAAAATCTCTGCTTGCTTTGTAAACGGAAACACATTTTTACATGCATACTCCTCGCAGATGATGGTCTTACTTTGCGTTTTTTTTACATTACCCGGCCTGTTCGGGGTAAACGGCGCATCCCGTTCCCAGAGTCCCGTTCGGCGGGCCGCACTGATGGGTGAGCCGCGGCCATTCCCCACTCTGTGCTGTCTTCCCCAGTGCATGGCCAGTATTTGTCAGCGCATCGGCTTACACCCGCACAACCAGTGGCGTACCCCTAGGGATACACGTACCACCGGTTGAGAACCCCTGGTATAAAGAATGATCCACGTTACAGGCAATTCACACTGTAGTGACAAGTAGCGCCTGAAGATGGCGACAAAGAACATAGAATTAACCATTAGTATACATTGCATTTACCATTTTAAAGATCTCTGCTTGCTGTCAGTGAAAGGAGACATCCGAAGGCTTGAAAATTCATTCTAGTCATGTCTTACCTTTGTGCAGCGGCAGTTTGCTACAATGTATCAGACTAGGCAATCCTCTGAAACAGTGTTTCTCAAGTAGTGTGCCTCCAGCTATTGCAAAACTACGACTCCCAGCATGCACGGACAGCCTGCAGCTGTCCGGGCATGCTGGGAGTTGTAGTTTTGCAACAGCTGAAGGGCCACAGGTCAAGGAATATTAGGAGTTGTAATTCTGAGACTTTTTCTTGTTACCTTTGGGTTAATCATTAGCGCAAATTAATTTTATGTTGCGCAATTGACAGGAAGCCCCTAGGTGCAACAATGGGTTAAACGCTCACATGCATTCAAATGCCATCTGGTCACATTTCTTCAAGAATTGGCGCAAATGTATTTATTTTTTTGCAAGTGAGAAATACAGCGCACCAACCAATAAATTTCCTCCTTTGTATTTCAGTTTCTCATTATTTTCAAGACCTCTGCTTGCTTTCATTTAATAATCTTTATTCTTTCTTTCTATCGAGGCCGGATACTTCTAACAGCTGAGGATTTGTTACAATTCTTTCCAGTCTAGAACATGTAACTAAAACCCTCACCTTTGAGAAGTATTCATGTAAAGGAGTTTCAGTTAACAGACCAAGCAGGCAGAGATCTTGAAATCATCTTGGGGAGGGGGGGGGGGGGGGTGTGGGGGACACGGACGACTTCTTACAGCTGAGGATTTTGTAACAATTCTTTCCGGTCTAGACCATGTAGTAAAACCCTCATCTGTGAGAAATATGCATATAAAAATGAGTTTCTGTTAACAGGCAAAGCAAGCAGTGATCTTGAAATCAGTAGGAAATTAGAAACACAATGATTAATGCTTGAGTGGGGGGGGGGGAACTTTTTGCAGCTGAGGGATTTGTTACAATTGTATCCAATGTAGCAATATCTAATCACTGACTTCTGATATTCAGAGCACAGCATGATTTATTGCTGGAGGAAGGATAGTCTGAAAGAAAAGAACTGTACAGTGTGTGTGTGCTGCAGTGTAAGCATGTACACAGATAGTGAAAGCAGTTGGCTGGCAGCCATTACACGAAGCTGCACTTACTTCTGGAAGTTGTAGTCTGCGCTGCAAAGGAAAAAGTATTTAGGAGACATCTGGGGCCAAATGAGCTGCAAAAACCACATGAATAACTACAGAGGACACAGAGCAGGTATTGTGGTGGATTTGGGGCATTTTTATTTTTCTTAACTTCCCTGGAGTACCCCTTTAAGGCTTGGAGGTGGGGGGGGGGGGGGGGGGGGGGGTACTTAGCACAGCTGAGGGATTTGTTACAATTGTATCCAATGAAGCAAAACCCTGATCGGTGAGAAGTGCATGTGTACAAGTGTATTTACATTCACAGACAGCAAGCAGAGATCTTGAGGAACTGAAACAATATGTTAGAAAGAGGCAAAACTACAACTCCCGTCAGCTCCCTCTAGTGTCAGGCAGTGGTAACAGCAACTTTCACTTAGGGCAGAGTTTCTTAACCAGGGTGCCTGCAGCTGTTGCAAAACTACAACTCCCAGTATGCCCGGACAGCCGTTGGCTGTCCGGGCATGCTGGGAGTTGTAGTTTTGCAACAGCTGGAGGCACCTTGGTTAGGAAACACTGCCTTATCCTTTATCCATAGCATTTAGGGGACCCCTTTAACCTTATGAATGGCAATTCTAGTATGCACAATGCCAGTATTCCTCCATAAAGCCTTATAAAAATAATATTATTACCTCATTGGACGGGTATTTCCCCGACGGGTCGAACCTGGTTTGCCCCCCGATGACGTACAGGAAGTCGTTGATGACCGCCACGCAGTGATTGTAGACCGGGGAGCACATCTCTGTGAGCTCGGACCACGAGCCGCCATCATCGCTTTGCACCCAGATACTGCCCAGGACCTGGTTATCGTTGGACCTCCCGCCCAGGACCAGGAGCTTGTCAGAACCGGACCTTATTGTTGCGCTGTCGCAGTGCAGCGTGGGCTGAGCATAGACCTGCGAGTGATACTTCAGCGCCTCCTGCAGGTATCGGAAACAGGTGGTGTCAGTCTTCATGATGGCCGTCTCCTTCACGTACCTCTGGAGGTCTTCTAGAGAGATCAGCGGGAAGCGAATCCTCTTGAGGACATCTGGCGCCTCCTTCAGTCTGGTGCTATTGTGCTGCAACCAAGACACCGCCAACCGGAACAGGTCCAGCTCGCTGCACCCGGGGAGGTCTTCTCGGTCCAGAACGTTGCACAACGTCTGTTTATCTACTAAGGTCAGGTCTCCCGAAAGACCAGGGAGGTGTTGATGGTGGTCAACGTAGTCACTGGCCTTCTCCAGAAGCCCCTCCGGTCTGTGACTCTTGGTGATCTTCAGGATGTCCAAACAAGAGTCTTCGTTCATCCCGGCCTCGAGAAACTGGTAGCAAAGCTTCACCGCCTCCCGGACAAGGAGGACCTCGGCCGCCTTTAAGGTGTCTTCAACGTTGGCCCAAGACAGGTGAAGTTCATTGGAGTAGATGAAGTCCAGGAGGTTCCGAAGACCTTTGGCGCTGACGTCCTTCAGCCTTATGGAGTCGCCCACTTTAGGATCCGTAAACAGCAGCTTGCAGTAAGAACTGGCCGCGGCCAATATCAGCTTGTGGGCCGGGAACCGCGCTCCATCGGCCTCCAGAGTCACGTCACACAGGTCCCGCTGGGAACGGAACTGGCGGATCCTCTGCAGCAGTTTCTCGGGATAGTGGTCGGACGTGAAGGCGCTGCTGACCGATCCGTTCTGCATCTTGGTTACGGAGAGCAGCGATTCCTATGGATGAAGTCTATGGGTCAGAGACATAGCCGTGTCCTCTGAGAAGGTCTACAGTTACGCTGACTCCACCAGGTTCCTTCACAGAAATATTTCCCCATTGTGTACTCCGCGTTGTCACCTGCGACACTCCCTCCCCACCGCTCCTGGCAATCACTCCTATCTGTCCCTTACATCAATAACACCAGTGACCCCTGGGGCTCCTTGCTTCACGCCCGATTATCTGAGCCAGGTCAGGTGGAATTAGAGCAAGTCCAGGCTTGTGCACCATAGAGACGGAAGACTAACGGAATGTAAGTGCGCGTTCACATCTTCAGGTTTATTGCAGTAATTGGAGACAAAGCCAGGAACAGATTAGCATTGAGAAGTTCTTCTTTATACGTCTCCTCTGTTTATGATCTTTTCCTGGTTTTATATCCGATAATTGCAGATAAAAACCTGAAGAACGTGGCCTGAAACGGTCAACAGTAACAATACAGGTGGAATGGATCTAAGGAGGAGGTAATGGCTGATCTACTTCCGTCTCACTCTGCCTTTTTATGGAACGATTTTCTAGGAGGCGACAAACATTGCAGAATGATCCCAATCACTGACAGGTTCCTGGAGCCGATCAAGGACTATACGACCATTGTGGATGATGCATTGTCCTGCTGACTGTCTCCTGCCATGAAGGTAACAGCCGACCGGGACATGTTTCTCTATAGAGATCTGGATCCATCTGACCAGGACATGTTTCTCTATAGAGATCTGGATCCATCTGACCAGGACATGTTTCTCTATAGAGATCTGGATCCATCTGACCAGGCCATGTTTCTCTATAGAGATCTGGATCCATCTGACCAGGCCATGTTTCTCTATAGAGATCTGGATCCATCTGACCAGGCCATGTTTCTCTATAGAGATCTGGATCCATCTGACCAGGCCATGTTTCTCTATAGAGATCTGGATCCATCTGACCAGGTCATGTTTCTCTATAGAGATCTGGATCCATCTGACCAGGACATGTTTCTCTATAGAGATCTGGATCCATCTGACCAGGACATGTTTCTCTATAGAGATCTGGATCCATCTGACCAGGTCATGTTTCTCTATAGAGATCTGGATCCATCTGACCAGGCAATGTTTCTCTATAGAGATCTAGATCCATCTGACCAGGACCTGTTTATAGAAATCTGGATCCATCTGACCAGGCCATGTTTCTCCACAGAGATCTGGATCCATCTGACCAGGACATGTTTCTCTATAGAGATCTGGATCCATCTGACCAGGACATGTTTCTCCACAGAGATCTGGATCCATCTGACCAGGACATGTTTCTCTATAGAGATCTGGATCCATCTGCCCAGGTCATGTTTCTCTATAGAGATCTGGATCCATCTGACCAGGTCATGTTTCTCCACAGAGATCTGGATCCATCTGACCAGGACCTGCTTATAGAAATCTGGATCCATCTGACCAGGTCCTGTTTCTCTAGAGATCTGGATCCATCTGACCAGGACAGGTTTCTCCACAGAGATCGGGATCCATCTGACCAGGACATGTTTCTCTATAAAGATCTGGATCCATCTGACCAGGCCATGTTTCTCTATAGAGATCTGGATCCATCTGACCAGGACATGTTTCTCTAGAGATCTGGATCCATCTGACCAGGACAGGTTTCTCCACAGAGATCGGGATCCATCTGACCAGGACATGTTTCTCTATAAAGATCTGGATCCATCTGACCAGGACATGTTTCTCCACAGAGATCTGGACCAATCTGACCAGGACATGTTTCTCTATAGAGATCAATATTCATCTGACCAGGACATGTTTCTCTATAGAGATCTGGATCCATCTGACCAGGCCATGTTTCTCTATAGAGATCTGGATCCATCTGACCAGGACATGTTTCTCTATAGAGATGAGGATCCATCTGACCAGGACATGTTTCTCTATAGAGATCTGGATCCATCTGACCAGGCCATGTTTCTCTATAGAGATCTGGATCCATCTGACAAGGACATGTTTCTCTATAGAGATCTGGATCCATCTGACCAGGCCATGTTTCTCTATAGAGATCTGGATCCATCTGACCAGGCCATGTTTCTCTATAGAGATCTGGATCCATCTGACCAGGACATGTTTCTCTATATAGATCTGGATCCATCTGACCAGGCCATGTTTCTCCATAGAGATCTGGATCCATCTGACCAGGACATGTTTCTCTATATAGATCTGGATCCATCTGACCAGGTCATGTTTCTCTATATAGATCTGGATCTATCTGACCAGGCCATGTTTCTCTACAGAGATCTGGATCCATCTGACCAGGCCATGTTTCTCTATAGAGATCTGGATCCATCTGACCAGGCCATGTTCTCTATATAGATCTGGATCCATCTGACCAGGCCATGTTTCTCTATAGAGATCTGGATCCATCTGACCAGGACATGTTTCTCTATATAGATCTGGATCCATCTGACCACGACATGTTTCTCCACAGAGATCTGGATCCATTCACAGTAGTTTTAATCAGAACGGGCTCCTTGCTGCCTTACCTAATGAGTCATGAATCTAATTAGCAGTAATATCAGATCCCCTCTTTACATCACTGTTCTCTTCCCGCTCTACCAGGAAGAAGGGGGGGTGGGGGGGACGGACAGAGAAGACTGCTTAGAGAGCCTGTGATGCGACGTCACAGCTTACAAGGAAGCAGCACAGCTAATATGGAAGATCTGTTCACTATGGCTAACAACATTATATTGGTAAATTAATTAATTTTTTGCACAGGACAACTTCTTTTGAAAAAAAAAAAAAAAATAAACTGAAAAAATTAAATTTTGGTGCATGTTTAGCGCACAACAATAAATAAGTAAAATGCATTTCCCCATAATTTTTTATTACCACAATTTATGCAAAAATGCAATAGTAAATGAAGACCAATAAACGCAGATTTGGATGTGAGCAGAGTAGAGGACAGTAAAGTAAAACATACATTGTGTAGATCAGTGTTTCCCAGGCAGTGTGCCTCCAGCTGTTGCAAAACTACAACTCCCAGCATGCCCGGACAGCCTTTGGCTGTCCGGGCATGCTGGGAGTTGTAGTTTTGCAACAGCTGGAAGCTTCCTGCTTGGGAAACACTGATGGAGATCAACGTGAAGCTACAGTCTAAGGGGGATGTAGAGGAATTCATGGCTTATCCAGGAAAATACTTATATATATATATATCTATCTATCTCAACTGGCTCCGGAAAGTTAAACAGATTTGTAAATTACTTCTATTAAAAAAATCTTAATCCTTTCAGTACTTATGAGCTTCTGAAGTTAAGGTTGTTCTTTTCTGTCTAAGTGCTCTCTGATGACACGTGTCTTGGGAACCGCCCAGTTTAGAAGAGGTTTGCTATGGGGATTTGCTTCTAAACTGAGCGGTTCCCGAGACACGTGTCATCAGAGAGCACTTAGACAGAAAAGAACAACCTTAACTTCAGAAGCTCATAAGTACTGAAAGGATTAAGATTTTTTTAATAGAAGTAATTTACAAATAAGTTTAACTTTCTGGAGCCAGTTGAGATATATATATATATATATATATATATATATATATATATATATATATATATATATAAAAAAAATTTCCTGGATAACCCCTTTAAAGGTGATCTGGATCCAAGTGCGACACTTCCATATTTGCCACCAGCAGGGGGCGGTATTTTATATACAGATTCCAGGAAATACAGCAACCGTTTCGTTTTTTGATTTTTTTTTTTTGGCCCTAAGAGGCAGCGAGATGCCTGTAAACGTGGAGCTTAATATATATATATATATATATACATATGCACATATATACAATAAATCGCCCATAGGTACCACCCTCATAAACTCTCTCTCTATATATATATATATATAAAATAAAGATGAATATATTACCCTTCATGTAGAATATATAACACAAACCCTCCGTTTCCCTCCCCCATTATAGATGTCGTCATATACTTGGTGGATCACATGGTCACTTTAGATCCTGAATTGCACTTTACCGGACACGGCCACTTTGGTTAACCAGGACAATAAGGGAGCGAGTAAACCCCACCCCACCCCCCCGCCCGCGCTTCGTCCTGGCTGCGTTACAATGTATCAGTTACAGAATGCTGGGAAAAACTGCAGTGTTGGGTTAAAACACTGTTTCACAACCGGTGTGCCTCCAGCTGTTGCAAAACTACAACTCCCAGCATGCCCGGACAGCCGACGGCTGTCCGGGCATGCTGGGAGTTGTAGTTTTGCAACAGCGGGAGGCACCCTGGTGCTAAAGTTCAGTTCAGCTAAGTGCATATCCCTCGTCTTGCAGGGGCGATCATATAGAACCTCATTTGTTAACCCCTTCCCACCAACCACCACCAAAAAAAAAATATATATATATATAAACCCACTAAGCAGATAGAGGGGGCATCATTGCACCCCCTTCTAAAAGGACACATGGAAAGAAGTCGTATTTGCACATTGAGATTAGATTTTAGGACTACTGTCCCTTTAAATGTCCAGCTTTAGGCTTGAGGGTAAGTTTTCCTCCCCCCCCCGTTTCGGCCGCCATGTCTAGGAATGACGTGAAGCCCTCAGTATTTACACATGAAGCGGGATCGGTCACAGCGATCATGGGATCTAGTCACAGTGTTGCCCAGTTTAAAATAAAAAACACAAGCGGGACGGCTTCCTGGCCCGACGAAAATCCAGTCCTGGTAATTTCTCAGAATTATTTTTTTTTTTTTCAGCTTAAACGTCATCATTCCTGAGTAATAAAAAAAAATTAACGTTTAAAGTTTTGCGTATTGAATTGTGTTCTAAATTGGTCCAAAAATCGGAGCTAAAAAAATCTGATACTATATCAAAATATAGGTCGTAGCGTCGCATTCCCCCCCACACAGCCATAGTGGGAATTCTGTCTGCTTGTGCCGCCACTAGGGGGAGCTCACCGCATAGAATAATACAGCACAATAATAATAGTCATGTCCCCCTATTGGACATGCCTCCTTTTTGCATCATCTGGAGGGCCACAGTTTGGAGACCACTGGTTTAACCAATATGATATTAACCCTACAGAGCAATGATCTTCAAAAAAGTGCAAAACTACAACTCCTAGCATGTCCGGGGTTGAGGTTTTGCAATATTTGGAATGCGGCAGGGATAGTCTACAGCAGTGGTCTTCAACCTGCAGATCTCCAGATGTTGCAAAACTACAACTCCCAGCATGCCCGGACAGCCAGTGGTCTCCAAACTGTGGCCCTCCAGATGTTGCAAAACTACAACTCCCAGCATGCCCGGACAGCCAACGACTGTCCGGGCATGCTGGGAGTTGTAGTTTTGCAACATCTGGAGGGCCACAGTTCGGAGACCACTGGCTTAGACTATTTTAGGTTTTTGCAATATTTGGAATGCGGCAGGGATAACGTTTACAGCAGTGTTCTTCAACCTGCAGACCTCCAGATGTTGCAAAACTACAACTCCCAGCATGTCCGGACAGCCGTTGGCTGTCCGGGCATGCTGGGAGTTGTAGTTTTGCAACATCTGAAGGTCCGCAGGTTGGAGACCACTGGTTTACAGTGTAAGTGGTATATTGTATACATAGTGCCTTGGCCCTCCAGCTGTTGCAAAACTACAACTCCCAGCATGCCGACAGCTGGAGGGCCACAGTTTGAAGTCGACTTACTTAGTGCAATTCCAGCCTGCAGTACCTGTAACCACCACCAGAGAGCAGCACTTTGACAGGGTAGGGGGCGCCACCTGAAATATAACCACCAAGATGCTGTGGTCACTACCGACTGCAGCCATCTTGCCCGAGCTCATGGGAGAATTTAGTGGGCATGCTCAGTGCAATCACCTATCCTCAATGGTGAATCCTGGGATATCTGCCGCCACTTTATAATAGGGCACCGTCTATTATAAAAGGAGAAATCACTAAAAAAACAGATCCTTTTTCCAAAAATAGTTGTGCTGTATTGCAGTCGAGTCCCATTCGTTTCGATGAGTTGCAATACCAGACTCAACCATGGACAGGTGTGGCGCTGTTTCTGGATGGCAGCCATATATTTTTTTTAATCTTTGACAACGCTTATGGCTGTATGAGGAGGATTAGGATGAGTTTTGGACCTATTTAGAACGATGATCGATCGAATAAAACAACTGGACGCCAGACGTCGCCTTCGTCACCTGTTTGCTCCCCTGGCGGTCACCGCCCCGGAGACAACTATCAGAAGGTCCACATTTCCAAGTCCTGAGTTGGGTTTTGGCAGCTTCTAGTTTTGCTCCTCACCCTTTAGGTTGTCCCTGACGGCAGATACCGAGCCCCTACAAGAACCTAGGAGGCCCGAGTTATAATACAAAATGGCGCTCAGAGAAAAGTGTCACAGGCGGGCGCTCGGTTCTGGTAGAGAAGTTCTGGTGCCATTCAGCATGGTGGACGTATGGCCTTCCACAGCCGCCAGGGAGGACGACCGACCAAGCCGAGAGGTCACGCCATCACCAGCTAGGAGGTCCAGACCGGGAGCGGGTGCGCCTCCGTGTTAAAGACAAACTTGTCCAGGTTCAACAGATCCACGTCATCCGAAAAAAGCAGAAATAAGTATTTGAGGGTCTCGCCCAGGAAGAAGCTCTCCATCTTATCTCGCGGCATGGGGTTGGCGGCACTTTGCACGTTGTTGATGGATGTGTAGCCGCCAGAAGGGACCTGAGGAGACATAACGGAGGTTAATTTGGTGTCTTACGATCTTCTGTCCAGTGAAAACCCCAAAAGCCGTGCCCATTATATTACTATACTACACAAGCCATATTATGGCAGCAAGCCCGGTCCAATCAGGGGGTCTGACGACCTGAAGTGTCAGCTGTTAGTTTGGGTCATCAAACCGATGTCAGGCCGGACCCTTTGTCCATAATACAAACCCTACGGGGGAGATTTATCAAAACCTGTGCAGAGGAAAAGTTGCCCATAGCAACCAATCCGATCGCTTCTTTCATTTTTAAAGGGTTTCTCTCGTGGAAAACTTTTTTTTTTTTTTTTTTTTTTAAATCAACTGGTGCCAGAAAGTTAAACAGATTTGTAAATTACTTCTATTAAAAAAATCTTAATCCTTTCAGTACTTATTACCTGCTGAATTCTACAGAGGAAATGCTTTTCTTTTTGGAACACAGTGCTCTCTGCTGACACCTCTGTCCATTTTAGGAACTGTCCAGAGCAGCATATGTTTTCTATGGGGATTTTCTCCTACTCTGGACAGTTCTTAAAATGGACAGAGATGTCAGCAGAGAGCACTGTGGTCGTGATGTCAGCAGAGAGCACTGTGCTCGTGATGTCAGCAGAGAGCTCTGTGTTCCGAAAAGAATTTCCTCTGTAGTATTCAGCAGCTTATAAGTACTGGAAGGATTAAGATTTTTTTTAATTTTTTTTATAAGAAGCAATTTACAAATCTCGCACCAGTTGATTAAAAAAAATAAAAATAAAAAGTTAACCACCAGATTACCCCTTAACCCCTTAAGGACGCAGGACGTAAATGTACGTCCTGGTGAGGTGGTACTTAACGCACCAGGACGTACATTTACGTCCTAAGCATAACCGCGGGCATCGAAGCGATGCCCGTGTCATGCGTGGCTGATCCCGGCTGCTGATCGCAGCCAGGGACCCGCCGGCAATGGCCGACGCCCGCGATCTCGCGGGCGTCCGCCATTAACCCCTCAGGTGCCGGGATCAATACAGATCCCGGCATCTGCGGCAGTTCGCGATTTAAATGAACGATCGGATCGCCCGCAGCGCTGCTGCGGGGATCCGATCATTCATAACGCCGCACGGAGGTCCCCTCACCTTCCTCCGTGCGGCTCCCGGCGTCTCCTGCTCTGGTCTGTGATCGAGCAGACCAGAGCAGGAGATGACCGATAATACTGATCTGTTCTATGTCCTATACATAGAACAGATCAGTATTAGCAATCATGGTATTGCTATGAATAGTCCCCTATGGGGACTATTCAAGTGTAAAAAAAAATGTAAAAAAATGTAAAAGTAAAAGTTAAAAAAAAGTGAAAAATCCCCTCCCCCAATAAAAAAGTAAAACGTCCGTTTTTTCCTATTTTACCCCCAAAAAGCGTAAAAAACATTTTTTATAGACATATTTGGTATCGCCGCGTGCGTAAATGTCCGAACTATTAAAATAAAATGTTAATGATCCCGTACGGTGAACGGCGTGAACGAAAAAAATTTTTAAAAGTCCAAAATTCCTACTTTTTTAATACATTTTATTAAAAAAAAAATTATAAAAAATGTATTAAAAGTTTTTTATATGCAAATGTGGTATCAAAAAAAAGTACAGATCATGGCGCAAAAAATGAGCCCCCATACCGCCGCTTATACGGAAAAATAAAAAAGTTATAGGTCATCAAAATAAAGGGATTATAAACTTACTAATTTGGTTAAAAAGTTTGTGATTTTTTTTAAGCGCAACAATAATATAAAAGTATATAATAATGGGTATCATTTTAATCGTATTGACCCTCAGAATAAAGAACACATGTCATTTTTACCATAAATTGTACGGCGTGAAAACGAAACCTTCCAAAATTAGCAAAATTGCGTTTTTCGTTTTAATTTCCCCACAAAAATAGTGTTTTTTGGTTGCGCCATACATTTTATGATATAATGAGTGATGTCATTACAAAGGACAACTGGTCGCGCAAAAAACAAGCCCTCATACTAGTCTGTGGATGAAAATATAAAAGAGTTATGATTTTTAGAAGGCGAGGAGGAAAAAATGAAAACGTAAAAATTAAATTGTCTGAGTCCTTAAGGCCAAAATGGGCTGAGTCCTTAAGGGGTTAAAGGGGTACTCCACTGGAATTTTTTTTTTTTTTTAAATCAACTGGTGCCAGATTTGTAAATTGCTAATTTAAAAAAAAATCTTAATCCTTCCAGTACTTATCAGCTGCTGTTATGATCCACAGGAAGTTCTTTTCTTTTTGAATTTCCTTTCTGCTGACACCTCTGTCCATTTTAGTAACTGTCCAGAGTAGGAGCAAATCCCCATAGAAAACCTCTCCTGCTCTGGACAGTTCCTAAAATGGACAGAGGTGTCAGCAGAGAGCATTGTGGTCAGACAGAAAGGAAATTCAAAAAGAAAAGAACTTCCTGTGGATCATAACAGCAGCTGATAAGTACTGGAAGGATTAAGATTCTTTAATAGAAGTAATTTACAAATCTGTTTAACTTTCTGGCACCAGAAAAAAAAAATGTTTTCCACTGGAGTACCCCTTTAACAAGGCCTCCGAAAAATGAAAGCAGCAATCGGATTGCAGCAATTTTTCCTCTGCACTGGTTTGGATAAATCTCCCCCGTAGGGTTTGGTTTATGGATTAAGTTTCCGGCCTGACATCGGTTTGATGACCCAAACTAACAGCTGACACTTCAGGTCATCAGGTCCCCTGATTGGACCGGGCTTGCTGCCATAATATGGACACGGAAATGGTGTATTATCTAGTGTGATATTGTGCCGCCACTAGGGGGAGCTCACAGCAAATTACGTTATACAGCTCAGAATAAACGTAAACTCTCACTAACGGCGATTGCACAGGACTGAGCTCCTTTCCCAGTCTTTCCCAAACTGTGGCCCTCCAGATGTTGCAAAACTACAACTCGCAGCATGCCCGGACAGCCAACGGCTGTTCAGGCATGCTGCAAGTTGTAGTTTTGCAACATCTGGAGGGCCACAGTTTGAAGACCACTGGTCTAACCAATGAGATATTAACCTTAAAGGGGTACTCTGGTGGAAAACATTTTTTTTTTTTTTTTTTTAAATGAACTGGTGCCAGAAAGTTAAACAGATTTGTAAATTACTTCTATTAAGAAATCTTTACCCTTCCAGTACTTTTTAGCAGCTGTATGCTACAGAGAAAATTATTTTCTTTTTGAATTTCTTTTTTTGTCTTGTCCACAGTGCTCTCTGCTGACACCTCTGTCCGTATCAGGAACTGTTTGCTATGGGGTTTTTTCTCCTGCTCTGGACAGTTCCTGATACGGGCATCAGGTGTCAGCAGAGAGCACTGTGGACAAGACAAAAAAGAAATTCAAAAAAGAAAATAATTTCTTCTGTAGCATACAGCTGCTAAAAAGTACCGGAAGGGTAAAGATTTTTCAATAGAAGGAACTTACAAATCTGTTTAACTTTCTGGCACCAGTTAATTAAAATTTTTTTTTTAAAGGGGTACTTTAAAGTACCCGTTTAAAGAGCATTGATCATCAAACTGGTGCAACACTACAACTCCCAGCATGCCCAGGATTGACATTTTGCAACATCTAGAGCACCGCAGGTTGGGGATAACTTCTATAGAGTAAGCGGTATACTGTACACTCGGCGGAGTGGTCTGCAAACTGTGGCCCTACAGCTGTTGCAAAACTACAACTCCCAGCATGCCAACTTCAGGTCATCAGATGATCGGCCATAATATGGAGTATTATCTAGTGTGATATGGTACCCTGGTGTACTTGTTGAAGTTCTGCAGAATCTCCCAGCCCCAGTCCTGGTACTTGATGTCTCCGGTGAAGCGATACAGATAGAACAGACTCTCCACAGTCTCCGGCCGCAGGAGGTTGTGTCTGTCCGCAGGCTGCAGGGACACAAGACATTGGGGGGGTCACTATCAGGAGGGAGTCACCTACACCCCCTCACCTGGACAGACACTCACCTTGACGTCAATGTCCTTACTCCCCTTCTCAGCGTGCAGGAAGAAGTGCGAGATCTCGGGGCTCAGACCGGTCTCCATCTGCTTGTACATCTGGTAACAAGTCTCCATGAGGGCCGCAGCCATCTCCATGTGATCCCCGGTGATCCCGTTATGGGCCCCTAGAGCCAGCACCCCCGGCAGGAAGCAGACCAGGTGATCCTGAAAGCAGAGAGAGTAAGAGATCGATGGCGGCAACTACCGAGGAGCGGCACAGCTGCAGTCTGCAGGACGTCACACAGAGATGACACCAGTTTTGATCGGTTGGGGTCTTAGTGTCGAGACCTCCACTGACCAGAAGAAGCGAACTTTATTCTACGGGTCAGTATGATTACAGCATTACCAATTTTATTTAAATAATACCTGTCATGGTCTTGTTAAATGTTATAATCCTCCCAGGTCACTGCCCCCATCATGATAAACCTCCCCCGGCCTTTATTTTTATTATTTTTTAGTTTTCTACCTTGATATTTCTCTGTATTTTCTGCTCAGGGCGTTCCCCAGCAGGCGTGACATCATCTGAAGCCATACAGGGGAGAACTTCCTCCCTCACTCTGCTACACACAGCCCAAAGCAGGTCAGTGTGAGATGAGCTATGATTAGCTAAGGCTGCACACACACCCCTCAGCACTCCAGACTGCAGGAGTCCAAAGTCTGTGCAAGAGATGGGGGGAAATGTCCTCTGGACAAGTAGGGAGACACCTAGTGGCAGCTTTTCTAAACACAAAACATAGAAAACTTCTTTTCTTAAAGTACGTTAGAAAGATTTTATATTTTCTATTTTTAATGATAGTGCCTATTTAATTTTTATTCTAATACTGTAAAAAAAAAAAAAAAAAAAAAAAAAAAAATAAAGATTTTCCCAGGTTTTGCTACTAAGGCATGCAGGCTGGGCTCAGGTGCCGAGTCCATACACAGTGTGACACAGCTGACACCCGCCATCAGCAGCTAGAATTGGAGAATGCTCTATTCCCTGCCATTTAGCACATCCGGGCATGCTGGGATTTGTAGTTTTGCAACAGCTGGAGGCACCCTGGTTGGCAAACATAATTATATTGATTATTAGACTGCTAAATTGATATTACAGGCTCAAGTCGCAGAATATTTTTACAGTTGTTATATTTATTGTTGTTTTTTATTATATTTTATATTTTGTATTATTCAAAATTATTTAGGGGAGTACAAGGGCCCTGTACATTCCCTATTTAATCCATAATTATTCTATATTAATAAATATTAATTATTATTTTAAACCAAATATCTTTGACCTTTGAGCCCCATTTTCATTCAACACTTAGCACATTGGCTGTCCGGGCATGCTGGGATTTGTAGTTTTGCAACATCTGGAGGGCCACAGTTTGTACCCCACTGTCTCAGACTATAGTCATTGGCACAGAAACCCTGTCCAATCGCCACTAGGGCAGTTTACTGTGTGTGCTTGTGCTGCCACTAGGGGGAGCTCACTGCATATAGAGTTAAACAGAGCACAATGATGGTAAACTGTTCCTAGTAGCGATTGGACAGGGTTTAGCCACTTTCTGTGCCATTGACTATAGTCTGAGACAGTGGGGTACAAACTGTGGCCCTCCAGATGTTGCAAAACTACAATCCCAGAGTATGGACTCAGCAGCTGAGCCCGGTCCATACTACTTTGTCAGAGTGGTAAGGGGTTAAACGTGACTGTGGAGGTCTCTGCTAGGACACCCAGTTACTAAGCAGGTCTGTGTTTCCCAACCAGGATGCCTCCAGCTGTTGCAAAACTACAACTCTCAACATGCCCGGACAGCCTTTGGCTGTCCGGGCATGCTGAGAGTTGTAGTTTTGCAACAGCTGGAGGCACACTGGTTGGGTAACACTCATATAGCTACAGCACGTGAGCATTGGTATAGGATGAGACAACGGCTCATTGTGTCATTCATTCTATAGCCCCCTCTCCATATAGGACGACCTCATTGTACATTAGGTTTCCTGGACTAGAAGTAACACATCGCAGCAACAATGTAGGTCATGTGACTGATCCATTGTCACCGTGCGTTCATCCATAATGGCCCCTAATAAAAGCTGACACGTAAGAACAACAGACGCCGTTCACGTTGGGAGGTTTTGTGACCAACGTCTGTGTGTACTGCAGCACTCCGTGTGGCGGATTAGCAGTACTGCAACTCAGAGCTGATTAAAGTTTTATTTTATTTTCATTCATTCATTTATTTATTTTCTTTTTAAATCCTCACCATTTTGGGGCTGAAGTGACCATGAGAAAGTTCTCCAACAAAGGCCAGTTTGTTTGGCTCAGATTTCCGTAGCAGGTTTTTCTTGACGCCTTCAATGGCCTGCATGTAATCTTCCAGGAAGCTGTGGGTAAGAGACATGGCGGGGTTATGCTATAGCTAGAAAAACAATAAAACAAAAAACAGATGCTTTCTGCCAAAAACAGCACCTCTCTTGCACTCTCTTTGTGGGTGGTATTGCAACTTAAAGGGGTACCCTGCCCCTAGATATCTTATCCCCTATTCAAAGGATAGGGGATAAGATGTCAGATCGCGGGGGTCCCGCTGCTGGGGACCCCCGGGATCTCCGCTGTGGCACCCCGCTGTCATTACTGCACAGAGCAAACTTGCTCTGTGTGTAATGACGGGCGATACAGGGGCCAGAGCATCGTTACGCCATGGCTCCGCCCCCTTGTGACATCACGGCCCGCCCCCTCAATGCAAATCTATGAGAGGGGGCATGATGGCCGCCACGCCCCCTCCCATAGACCTCTATTGAGGGGGCAGGCTGTGACGCCATGAGGGGGTGGAGCCGTGACGTAACAATGCTCCGCCTCTGTATCACCCGTCATTACACACAGGGCAAGTTTGCTCTGTGCAGTAATGATAGCGGGGTGCCGCAGCGGAGATCCCAGGGGTCCCCAGCAGCGGGACCCCCGCGATCTGACATCTTATCCCCTATCCTTTCAATAGGGGATAAGATGTCTAGGGGTGGGGTACCCCTTTAATTCCATTGAACGGAGCAGTGTTGTAATACCACAAACAACCTGAGGACAAGTATGGCGCTGTAGACCGGTAACGTGACGTTCCATCCTTTGTGCCGGGACTTACGTGGCCTCTTTTTTGCCGCTCTGAATCCACTGCTTGAGCAGATACTCATAGTAGCTGTCGGCTCTGGCACCCAAGGTGAAGACGCCAAGATGGCTGAACTGTCCGCTGTTTGTATTAATGAACATGGGCACCAGGCCGTCGCGCTTCCCGGGCAGGGTGTGGACGTGTTGGGTGACCTGATCCACCACTTTCTGAAAGAAAAGAAAAAATATTTATAAAAAAAATAAATAAATAAAAATAAATAAATCTAATAAATAGATAAAAAAAATATTATATATGTTATATACATGTTTAAATAGAAAATATATTATATATATTACACATATATAGAAAAAAAATTGATAAAAAAAAAAAAAAAAATATATATATATATATATATATATATATAGATAGATATATATAGATATATATAGATAGATACAGCAAGTAGAAAATACAGCAGCACTCCAAAAGGTAAAGTGGATGGTGGCTTTATTATCCCCAAAGTGCTGCTGTATTTTCTACTTGCTGTATCCTTGAGGGACCTATGACTGGGGTCTAACTACAGCTTGCACCCACCGACACTCCATTGAGTGCTGTTCTATCTGTGTTTTCCTATATATATATATATATATCTCTATTTAAAATATTTTTTTTCTATATATGTGTAATATATATCTATCTATATAGAAAAATAAATAAAAATAAATATTTATTTTTATAAATATATATATATATATATATATATATATATATATATATATATATATATATATATACACACACACATACATACACACACACACATACATATAAATAAAAAAATATGTTTATATACTAGGACAGTAATAAAAAACAAATGAGAAGCCTCAGGTACCTTAAACTGTTCATCTCCCGTCAGTCTAGACAACTCTCTGAACTCTAGCTGGACGCTGGTCACTTCGGCCACTGTGCTGTCAGACGTCCAGCGCGGGGGGTGTGCGGTGCCCTTCCCGATGTTGACGTCAGAGTAAGGCACTTTGGAGGGGGTGTTAAAAGCGGGGAGCAGGCGGGTGCCAATGTCTTTCTGAGGACACAGGAGGAGGGGGTACAGATTGATAAATGGCACATTGAGGATTCATTATGGACATGGGGCATACAAGGTAAATGGTGGTTATACACTACAAACCAGTGTTTCCCATCCAGGGTGCCTCCAGCTGGTGAAAAACTACAACTCCCAGCATGCCCGGACAGCCAACGGCTGTCCGGGCATGCTGGGAGTTGCAGTTTTGCAACAGCTGGAGGCACCCTTGTAAGAAATGCTGCTCTAGGTGATGTTACCACTGGCTGACACTAGAGGGAGCTGACAACACTGGTATAAGCCTTTGGCTGTCCGGGCATGCTGGGAGTTGTAGTTTTACAACAGCTGGAGGCACCCTGGTAAGAAATGCTGCTCTAGGTGATGTTACCACTGGCTGACACTAGAGGGAGCTGACAACACTGGTATAAGCCTTTGGCTGTCCGGGCATGCTGGGAGTTGTAGTTTTACAACAGCTGGAGGCTTCCTGATTGAGAAACCTTGCCCTAAGTAAACGCAGCTCTATGTTACCACTGCCCGACTCTAGAGCTGACAACACTAGGAGTTGTAGTTTTGCAACACTCTGGTTGGGAAACACTGTCCTAAGCTAAAAGCTGTCCAGGCATGCTGGGAGTTGTAGTTTTGCAACTGCTGGAGACACCCTGGTTGGGATACACTGCTATAGACTATAGTTTTGCAAACTGTGCCCCTCCAGCTGCTGCAAAACTACAACACCCAGCATGCTCTGACCTGCCTGTACTCCTCCAGCTGTTGCATAACTACTACTCCCAGCATGCAATGGCTGCCTGATGGCTCGTGAGCTGTTGCATAACTAGCACTCCCTAAGAGTCACAAGTTCTCCATCATCTCTGGGTTCCTCCCCATCTCAGGGCAGCCCGCACCGAACTTACGTTCCAATGGTCATGAACAATACAACTGACCGGCAGGGAGGAAGCTCATAGAAAACACAAGCGTGTATGTAACGGAGCGGAACGTACTGCCTTCTCCAGAAACAAAGGGTCCTGGGTCAGGTGGTAGGTGCTGAGCAGTCCTCCCAGGATCCGGATGGTGGTCTCAAACAGGTTGACGTCCACGTTTTTATCGAATGTCAGCTGGGTGGCCACCCATTCCCTGGCCTCCCGAAATTCTACAATAAAACAGATGGGAGAGGAAGAAAGATGGATGACACAGACTTAAAAGGGGTATTCCAGGATTTTTTTTTATTTGACTATGCTACAGGGGCTGTAAAGTTAGTATAGTCCATAATATAGTGTCTGTACCTGTGTGTGAAGTTTTTTTCACAATTCTTCTGTGATTTTTACCCCAATATTTATTTTTACCAGCATACAAAATGACTGTTGTCTCAGATTTTTCCCAGGTTGCAATGCGGCCGAGACCTGACATCATTAGTCAGCTGATGACAGGGAGCCTGTCTGCTTCAATGGGTGGAGGGATCAATCTGCAACTAATGCAACAGCTGGAGGCACCCTGATTGAAAACCACAGGTCTTTTGAATGGATGCAGCTCATTTACGTTTCAATGGGTGGGGTGGCTGATGTGTGGGAGGGAGGAAAATGGAATTATGGGATTTGTAGGCAAAAGAAGAAAAGTCAAACAGGAAATACCAGTTCACAAAAAGCTAGCCACAGTGTTATGGTAATCTCACAACATAGCCATTTATCCCCAAGACAAGCGCAGATCCTTCCTAAGCATGTCCATTACTGTCTGCCAGGTACATACTAAAATCACCTTATGGTGGAGAACCCCTTTAAGGTCAATTTTCATTTTTGCACTTTTGTTTTTTCCTCCTCCCCTTCTAAAAATCATAACACTTTCTATTTTGCACCTACAGACCCATATAAGGGCTTGTTTTTGGCGCCACCAATTGTAAATTGTAACAACATATAAGGCTGGGCGGTATATACCGGTGCATACCGAATACTGAATTTTTTGGGCTGCACGATATGAATTTTTCCCATACCGCAATACCGGTTGGGCCCCTCCCCCTCGGGAATGAATGAATCAGCCCAGTGCTGCGCTGGTGGGGGGGGGGGGGGGGGGGAGCAGAATAGCGCTTGCGAGTCGCATATGATTAGTGATGTGGGAACTAATCATATGCAACTCGCAAGCGCTATTCTGCCCCCCCCCCCCCACCAAATCATGTTACCCGCCAGCGCTGTCCTGCTCCCCCCCAATTAATTATCAGCCCAGTGGGGTACTACTCACATATGTCAAGCACTGCCCTCCTCCTCCTCCTCTTTGTTGGGGGCTGCTGGCGCTGGAACTCACTGTATGCCAGTGGTCGCCAACGGCTGTCCGGGCATGCTGGGAGTTGTAGTTTTGCAACAGCTGGAGGTCTGCAGGTTGGAGACCACTGCTGTACGCTGTATCCCTATGCCCGGGCTGCAAAAGATAAAGAAAATAAACTTTAACTTACCTACATCGGCCACACGCTGGGGACTGGAACGTCGGACAGCCGTCAGCCTATCACCGGCCGGAGCGATGTCCCGTCCCTGCCAGTGATAGGCTGAGCCCACCGTCATGTAAGAAGCCGGCCAGAGCTCCTTACATGACGGTGGGCTCAGCCTATCACTGGCCGGGGTGGGACATCGCTCCGGCCGGTGATAGGCTGACGGCTGTCTGACGTTCCAGTCCCCAGCGTGCGGCCGATGTAGGTAAGTTAAAGTTTATTTTCTTTATCTTTTGCAGCCCGGGCATAGGGATACAGCGTACAGCAGTGGTCTCCAACCTGCAGCTGTTGAAAAACTACAACTCCCAACATGCCCGGACAGCCGTCGGCTGTCCAGGCATGCTGGGAGTTGTAGTTTTGCAACATCTGGAGGTCCGCAGGTTGGAGACCACTGGCGTACAGTATAGAGTTCCAGCGCCAGCGGCCCCCAACAAAGAGGAGGAGGAGGAGGGCAGTGCTTGACATATGTGAGTAGTACAGCACTGGCTGGGCTGATAATTAATTGGGGGGGAAGCAGAACAGCGCTGGCGGGTCACATGATTTATTTGAGGGGGGGGGGGGGGGGGGGGGGAAAGAAATACCGTTACATAAGTTACAAAAATACCGTGATACACATATTTGGTCATACCGCCCAGCTCTAACAACATCAACTATTTAACAAAATCTACGTAAAAAAAAAAAAAATATAAAAAAAAAAAACATTTGTGGGGTGAAACTGAAAGACAAACAAAACAAAAAACGCCATATTTGGGGGCTTCTGTTTCTACACAATGAATTTTTTCGGTAAAAATTACCCTTATTTTTTTCTGTAAGACCATATGGTCACAAGGAAACCCAATGTATATAGATTTTATTTTATTTTACTATGTAAAAAAAATATTACTCCATGCACCAAAATTAGTGTTTACAATTGTCCTCTTCTGACCCCTATAACTTTTTTCCGCATACAGGGCGGTATGAGGGCTCATTTTTTGCGTCGTGATCTGTAAGTTTTATTGTATTTGTTTTGATGAGTCTTTTTGATCGCTTTTTATGGTAGATGAAGTGACCAAAAATTAGCAATATTGGACTTTGCTATTTTTTTTACATGTGCGCCATCGACCGTGCAGTTTAGATAACCTTATATTTTAATAGTTCGGACATTTACGCACGCGGCTGTACCAAACGTTTATTTTTTATATAATTATTTTATTTTTAAAAAATGGGAAAAGGGGGGTGATGCAAACTTTTATTAGGAAGGGGTTAACTCACTTTTATTAAACTTTATTTAAAATTACCTTTTATTAACTGTGATCGCCAGTAATCTGGCACGGAGTGAAGTTCGCTCCATGCACTGGATGACTGGGGCGCCGCGGCGGAGTTCGCGGGAGTCTCCAGTGGCCGGACCCCCACGATCAGACATGTTATTCCATATCCTTTACATAGGAGATAACATGTCTAGTGGCGGAGTACCCCTTTAAACAGAGCTGCAATACCACAAACAGCCTGAGCACATGGGTGGCGCTGTTTTACTAATCCTGGATAACTCCTTTAAGCTGTGAGATTTCAGCGGGCACGCTCACCTTCCTTGAGGCCCAGGATCCACATGGTGTCCAGCGCGTCTATGAGGGTGAGACCGAGTCCGAACCATTCGCTGTAGGATTTGGAAATGGGTTTCAGCTCGTCGTGACCCCAGGCGAACTCCTTGTATCCCTTCCACGCGTGACGGAAAGCCTCCCTGACGGTCTCCTGCCGCTCGCTGATGGGAACTAGGAAAGGAGAGAGGAAAAGATTAAGCCGCATCTAGAACATTGGTCTCCAAGCTGTGTCAAAACTACAACTCCCAGCATGCCCAGACAGCCTTTGGCATGCTGGGAGTTGTAGTTTTGCAGCACTAAATATGAACCTTCTTATACTTGAGTTTTAAAAAATTTTAAATAAACAAAAAATAATAATATTGTTTTGGGTATCTTAGTCCTGTACTTCCTGTTTGAGCTTAGTACTACAATTCCCAAAATGCTTTGCTTTCCCTCAGGTCTTTATCATAGTACTCCCAGCCTACTCCCCTCCTGCAGCATGCCTGTTTCCCAATCAGAGCTGCTGCAGAACATCTCATTTCACTGCAGACTATGGCACAATCAGTAAGGATGCAGCACCTGCTGTATGCATTCCCTGTCTGCTCCTCTTCCTGTGGTATTGAACAGCACAAGGCAGCATGTTGTAACCACACCTCGTTCTTCTGTCCCAATAAAGATATATGTGTCTATAACAAAGAGATGGTGATGTATGATGGAGGGGTTGGTCAGAGGTGATGACATCACTCAGGGGAGGGGCTAGAGCTCAGTCTTGAGACAGCACGTCATCCTCTGTTGTCTCAGGAGGCGTGGCTGGAGAGCTGCTGAGACAACACTGCACTGACAATGAGAGGACTACACAATTTCCTGTCAGGAGAGAAGGGGAAGCCGGGGAGCTACGGAGACAACACCACATTGACAATGAGAGGACTACACAACTTTCTGTCTGAGGGAGCGTAACCCGGATTACACAAGTCGGCCTTTCCTACCTGGTTCCTTCTGCTCGGGGGCGTCCTTAGGAGGGGCCTTGGTGGCCTCCGGGACTTTATTTGGAGAAGGGGCCGATGTCTGGACGGGTTCTATCATGGCTCCTCTCCAGCTGCAAAAAAAACACAGAAAAGACAAGTGAGACGGCATCACAACGGTCCTGAGATGTGTGAACATGGGCATCAGCCATCTTTAAAGGGGTAATCCGCCCCTAGACATCTTATCCACTATCCAAATGATAGTCTCACCACTGGGACCCCTTTAAAGATGGCTGCAATCTTGCCTGCGGAACCCCTGGCAAGAACCCCTGTTATGATGTCACGGCCACGCCCCCTCAATGCAAGTCTATGGGAGGGGGCGTGACGTCACAAGCCTCCGGCGCTGCACCCAACGCTCTAAACTAACGCCGGGTGCAGCAGGGAGATCGCCGGGGTCCCACTGGTGGATAGGGGATAAGATGTCTAGGGGCGGAGCACCCCTTTAACCTGTCCTCCAGCCTCTGCCTGTCCCTACCTGATGACCGGCTGGTTGTTTTCCGCCTCGTCCGGACGCTGCTCATTGTCTTCCAGCGTTTGGCTCTTGCTGGGCTTTGGTTGTAGGTTCGGGGGTCCGCGCTTATTTGGTCTCCAAGGCTTCTACAAACATCAATAAATAAAATATGATATGGAAACCATAAACAATAACACCTCTCCCCCTTTCAGGCCTGGCCATACCTGGGGCAGTGGAGGCGGCTTTGGTAAATTGAGGTCTGGGTCTTCTGCTTGTTTGGGGGCCGGTAGCCCCGCTGGGTGCGCGGGATTGAAGCCTGGAATGTCCTGGCCCTCATCATTGCCTTCTATCTGACTGGTCAGGCCTAAATACAGAACAGACAGGAGCAAACGATTACAGAACAACTCTCTACTCCTTGTTGTCATCATAACCAGCACAGCAGCAGTTCAGTGTAACCCCTTCCTTGCTGTGTTGTTTCCTTTCTGCTCACACGGCACCTTGCACATACAGTAAATCAATAGCCCCCCCCCCCCCTACATTCTGTCTATAGTAATGTACTGTGTAAATCATCCTCTAGCACAGAGCAGCCTCATCAGTGCAGCGCTTTCATCAGAACTATGTCATAGCAGAGACGAGCATGTGATGTGATGTGATTGGCCAGAGAAGTAAGGGAAAGGAAGAAACTGTGTTATACTGGCAAACAGCCCGGCTCTGGTCCTACTCCCTACAACCGAAAGCAAGAGAAATAGCTGAACGACCAAAAATCCCCTTAGGCCGGTTTTTGAAACTATTTTGAACCGGCTTTAAAACCGGCTGAGCTAGAAAACAAGGAATCCAGAAGTAACAGGATGTACGCGGCTCCGTGCACTGTGCAACCGGTCTAACTGCATTAGACTACACGGCTGTAATCCACCAGAAGCTTCTGTACAGATGGAGCCTACATGACTGCCCTTGTACTGATCCAGAGTTATATCCTGTATTATACTCCAGAGCTGTACTCACTATTCTGCTGGTGAGGTCACTGTGTACATACATTACATTACTTATCCTGTACTGATCCTGAGTTATATCCTGTATTATACCCCAGAGCTGTACTCACTATTCTGCTGGTGAGATCACTGTGTACATACATTACATTACTTATCCTGTACTGATCCTGAGTTATATCCTGTATTATACTCCAGAGCTGTACTCACTATTCTGCTGGTGAGGTCACTGTGTACATACATTACATTACTTATCCTGTACTGATCCTGAGTTATATCCTGTATTAGACTTCAGAGCTGTACTCACTATTCTGCTGGTGGGGTCACTGTGTACATACATTACATTACTTATCCTGTACTGATCCTGAGTTATATCCTGTATTATACCCCAGAGCTGTACTCACTATTCTGCTGGTGAGGTCACTGTGTACATACATTACATTACTTATCCTGTACTGATCCTGAGTTATATCCTGTATTATACTCCAGAGCTGTACTCACTATTCTGCTGGTGAGGTCACTGTGTACATACATTACATTACTTATCCTGTACTGATCCTGAGTTATATCCTGTATTAGACTCCAGAGCTGTACTCACTATTCTGCTGGTGGGGTCACTGTGTACATACATTACATTACTTATCCTGTACTGATCCTGAGTTATATCCTGTATTATACCCCAGAGCTGTACTCACTATTCTGCTGGTGAGATCACTGTGTACATACATTACATTACTTATCCTGTACTGATCCTGAGTTATATCCTGTATTATACTCCAGAGCTGTACTCACTATTCTGCTGGTGAGGTCACTGTGTACATACATTACATTACTTATCCTGTACTGATCCTGAGTTATATTCTGTATTATACTTCAGAGCTGTACTCACTATTCTGCTGGTGAGATCACTGTATACATTACATTACTTATCCTGTACTGATCCTGAGTTATATCCTGTATTCTACCCCAGAGCTGTACTCACTATTCTGCTGGTGAGATCACTGTGTACATACATTACATTACTTATCCTGTACTGATCCTGAGTTATATCCTGTATTAGACTCCAGAGCTGTACTCACTATTCTGCTGGTGGGGTCACTGTGTACATACATTACATTACTTATCCTGTACTGATCCTGAGTTATATCCTGTATTATACCCCAGAGCTGTACTCACTATTCTGCTGGTGAGATCACTGTGTACATACATTACATTACTTATCCTGTACTGATCCTGAGTTATATCCTGTATTATACTCCAGAGCTGTACTCACTATTCTGCTGGTGAGGTCACTGTGTATATACATTACATTACTTATCCTGTACTGATCCTGAGTTATATTCTGTATTATACTTCAGAGCTGTACTCACTATTCTGCTGGTGAGATCACTGTATACATTACATTACTTATCCTGTACTGATCCTGAGTTATATCCTGTATTATACCCCAGAGCTGTACTCACTATTCTGCTGGTGAGATCACTGTGTACATACATTACATTACTTATCCTGTACTGATCCTGAGTTATATCCTGTATTATACTCCAGAGCTGTACTCACTATTCTGCTGGTGAGGTCACTGTGTACATACATTACATTACTTATCCTGTACTGATCCTGAGTTATATCCTGTATTAGACTTCAGAGCTGTACTCACTATTCTGCTGGTGGGGTCACTGTGTACATACATTACATTACTTATCCTGTACTGATCCTGAGTTATATTCTGTATTATACTTCAGAGCTGTACTCACTATTCTGCTGGTGAGATCACTGTATACATTACATTACTTATCCTGTACTGATCCTGAGTTATATCCTGTATTATACTCCAGAGCTGTACTCACTATTCTGCTGGTGAGATCACTGTGTACATACATTACATTACTTATCCTGTACTGATCCTGAGTTCTATCCTGTATTATACTCCAGAGCTGTACTCACTATTCTGCTGGTGAGATCACTGTGTACATACATTACATTACTTATCCTGTACTGATCCTGAGTTATATCCTGTATTAGACTCCAGAGCTGTACTCACTATTCTGCTGGTGAGGTCACTGTGTACATACATTACATTACTTATCCTGTACTGATCCTGAGTTCTATCCTGTATTATACTCCAGAGCTGTACTCACTATTCTGCTGGTGGGGTCACTGTACATACATTACATTACTTATCCTGTACTGATCCTGAGTTATATCCTGTATTATACTCCAGAGCTGTACTCACTATTCTGCTGGTGAGGTCACTGTGTACATACATTACATTACTTATCCTGTACTGATCCTGAGTTATATCCTGTATTATACCCCAGAGCTGTACTCACTATTCTGCTGGTGAGGTCACTGTATACATACATTACATTACTTATCCTGCGCTGATCCTGAGTTATATCCTGTATTATACTCCAGAGCTGCACTCACTATTCTGCTGGTGAGATCACTGTGTACATACATTACATTACTTATCCTGTACTGATCCTGAGTTATATCCTGTATTATACTCCAGAGCTGTACTCACTATTCTGCTGGTGAGGTCACTGTGTACATACATTACATTACTTATCCTGTACTGATCCTGAGTTCTATCCTGTATTATACTCCAGAGCTGTACTCACTATTCTGCTGGTGAGGTCACTGTGTACATACATTACATTACTTATCCTGTACTGATCCTGAGTTATATCCTGTATTATACTCCAGAGCTGTACTCACTATTCTGCTGGTGAGGTCACTGTGTACATACATTACTTTACTTATCCTGTACTGATCCTGAGTTCTATCCTGTATTATACTCCAGAGCTGCACTCACTATTCTGCTGGTGAGGTCACTGTGTACATACATTACATTACTTATCCTGTACTGATCCTTAGTTATATCCTGTATTATACCCCAGAGCTGTACTCACTATTCTGCTGGTGAGGTCACTGTGTACATACATTACATTACTTATCCTGTACTGATCCTGAGTTCTATCCTGTATTATACTCCAGAGCTGCACTCACTATTCTGCTGGTGGGGTCACTGTTCATACATTACATTACTGATCCTGAGTTCTATCCTGTATTATACTCCAGAGCTGTACTCACTATTCTGCTGGTGAGGTCACTGTGTACATACATTACATTACTTATCCTGTACTGATCCTGAGTTATATCCTGTATTATACTCCAGAGCTGTACTCACTATTCTGCTGGTGAGGTCACTGTGTACATACATTACATTACTTATCCTGTACTGATCCTTAGTTCTATCCTGTATTATACCCCAGAGCTGTACTCACTATTCTGCTGGTGAGGTCACTGTGTACATACATTACATTACTTATCCTGTACTGATCCTGAGTTCTATCCTGTATTATACTCCAGAGCTGTACTCACTATTCTGCTGGTGAGGTCACTGTGTACATACATTACATTACTGATCCTGTACTGATCCTGAGTTATATCCAGTATTATACCCCAGAGCTGTACTCACTATTCTGCTGGTGAGGTCACTGTGTACATACATTACATTACTTATCCTGTACTGATCCTGAGTTATATCCTGTATTATATTCCAGAGCTGTACTCACTATTCTGCTGGTGAGATCACTGTGTACATACATTACATTACTTATCCTGTACTGATCCTGAGTTATATCCTGTATTATACTCCAGAGCTGTACTCACTATTCTGCTGGTGAGGTCACTGTGTACATACATTACATTACTTATCCTGTACTGATCCTGAGTTCTATCCTGTATTATACTCCAGAGCTGCACTCACTATTCTGCTGGTGGGGTCACTGTTCATACATTACATTACTGATCCTGAGTTCTATCCTGTATTATACTCCAGAGCTGTACTCACTATTCTGCTGGTGAGGTCACTGTGTACATACATTACATTACTTATCCTGTACTGATCCTGAGTTATATCCTGTATTATACTCCAGAGCTGTACTCACTATTCTGCTGGTGAGGTCACTGTGTACATACATTACATTACTTATCCTGTACTGATCCTGAGTTATATCCTGTATTATACCCCAGAGCTGTACTCACTATTCTGCTGGTGAGATCACTGTGTACATACATTACATTACTTATCCTGTACTGATCCTGAGTTATATCCTGTATTATACTCCAGAGCTGTACTCACTATTCTGCTGGTGAGGTCACTGTGTACATACATTACATTACTTATCCTGTACTGATCCTGAGTTATATCCTGTATTAGACTCCAGAGCTGTACTCACTATTCTGCTTGTGGGGTCACTGTGTACATACATTACATTACTTATCCTGTACTGATCCTGAGTTATATCCTGTATTATACCCCAGAGCTGTACTCACTATTCTGCTGGTGAGATCACTGTGTACATACATTACATTACTTATCCTGTACTGATCCTGAGTTATATCCTGTATTATACCCCAGAGCTGTACTCACTATTCTGCTGGTGAGATCACTGTGTACATACATTACATTACTTATCCTGTACTGATCCTGAGTTATATCCTGTATTATACCCCAGAGCTGTACTCACTATTCTGCTGGTGAGATCACTGTATACATTACATTACTTATCCTGTACTGATCCTGAGTTATATCCTGTATTATATTCCAGAGCTGTACTCACTATTCTGCTGGTGAGGTCACTGTGTACATACATTACATTACTTATCCTGTACTGATCCTGAGTTATATCCTGTATTAGACTCCAGAGCTGTACTCACTATTCTGCTGGTGAGGTCACTGTGTACATACATTACATTACTTATCCTGTACTGATCCTGAGTTATATCCTGTATTAGACTCCAGAGCTGTACTCACTATTCTGCTGGTGGGGTCACTGTGTACATACATTACATTACTTATCCTGTACTGATCCTGAGTTATATCCTGTATTATACTCCAGAGCTGTACTCACTATTCTGCTGGTGAGGTCACTGTGTACATACATTACATTACTTATCCTGTACTGATCCTGAGTTATATCCTGTATTATACTTCAGAGCTGTACTCACTATTCTGCTGGTGAGATCACTGTATACATTACATTACTTATCCTGTACTGATCCTGAGTTATATCCTGTATTATACCCCAGAGCTGTACTCACTATTCTGCTGGTGAGGTCACTGTATACATACATTACATTACTTATCCTGCGCTGATCCTGAGATATATCCTGTATTATACTCCAGAGCTGCACTCACTATTCTGCTGGTGAGGTCACTGTGTACATACATTACATTACTTATCCTGTACTGATCCTGAGTTATATCCTGTATTATACTCCAGAGCTGTACTCACTATTCTGCTGGTGAGGTCACTGTGTACATACATTACATTACTGATCCTGTACTGATCCTGAGTTATATCCTGTATTATACTCCGGGGCTGCGCTCACTATTCTGCTGTGGTTCGTGTATACTCACTCCTCCAGTGCTCGCTCAGGTTGGAGAAGGACACCAGTCCGCACACGGCCAGCAGGGTGCACAGGGAGAGGATGAGGCTGCGCTGTAACCTGGACAGCTGCTTCCACTTCTGTAAGATAAGAAGGAAACATGAGATCTGGAGCGGCGGCCATCGCTGCTGACTGCACAATCACTACAAGATATCAGGGCACAGCTGAGGTTGTGGTACAGTGTGACAGCGGCCCCATCAGTGCGGAGGCTCCTCGTCTCTTATGCAGCCGGAGCCCAGGATAGAAGGAATATACAGATATATATATATGCGGAGGAAACCCCCAGGATACAGGGACACACAGGAGACTGCAACCAGCAAGCAGAGGGAACAACGAGGAATCACGGAGCCCCCCCCCCCCCCCAACTCTACAGCAGAGTCATCACAGAGCTGAAGTGCTGGTACAATGACATATCACAGCTGTAGATCTGGTACAATGACATATCACAGCTGTAGATCTGGTACAATGACATATCACAGCTGTAGATCTGGTACAATGACATATCACAGCTGCAGATCTGGTACAATGACATATCACAGCTGCAGATCTGGTACAATGACATCACAGCTGCAGTGCTGGTACAATGACATCACAGCTGCAGATCTGGTACAATGACATATCACAGCTGTAGATCTGGTACAATGACATATCACAGCTGCAGATCTGGTACAATGACATCACAGCTGTAGATCTGGTACAATGACTTATCACAGCTGTAGATCTGGTACAATGACTTATCACAGCTGTAGATCTGGTACAATGACTTATCACAGCTGCAGATCTGGTACAATGACTTATCACAGCTGCAGATCTGGTACAATGACATCACAGCTGTAGATCTGGTACAATGACATCACAGCTGTAGATCTGGTACAATGACATCACAGCTGTAGATCTGGTACAATGACATATCACAGCTGCAGATCTGGTACAATGACATCACAGCTGTAGATCTGGTACAATGACATCACAGCTGTAGATCTGGTACAATGACATATCACAGCTGTAGATCTGGTACAATGACATATCACAGCTGTAGATCTGGTACAATGACATCACAGCTGTAGATCTGGTACAATGACATATCACAGCTGTAGATCTGGTACAATGACATATCACAGCTGTAGATCTGGTACAATGACATCACAGCTGTAGATCTGGTACAATGACATATCACAGCTGTAGATCTGGTACAATGACATCACAGCTGTAGATCTGGTACAATGACATCACAGCTGTAGATCTGGTACAATGACTTATCACAGCTGTAGATCTGGTACAATGACATCACAGCTGTAGATCTGGTACAATGACATCACAGCTGTAGATCTGGTACAATGACATCACAGCTGTAGATCTGGTACAATGACATCACAGCTGTAGATCTGGTACAATGACATATCACAGCTGTAGATCTGGTACAATGACATATCACAGCTGTAGATCTGGTACAATGACATATCACAGCTGTAGATCTGGTACAATGACATCACAGCTGTAGATCTGGTACAATGACATATCACAGCTGTAGATCTGGTACAATGACATATCACAGCTGTAGATCTGGTACAATGACATATCACAGCTGTAGATCTGGTACAATGACATATCACAGCTGTAGATCTGGTACAATGACATATCACAGCTGTAGATCTGGTACAATGACATATCACAGCTGTAGATCTGGTACAATGACATATCACAGCTGTAGATCTGGTACAATGACATCACAGCTGTAGATCTGGTACAATGACTTATCACAGCTGTAGATCTGGTACAATGACATCACAGCTGTAGATCTGGTACAATGACATCACAGCTGTAGATCTGGTACAATGACATCACAGCTGTAGATCTGGTACAATGACATCACAGCTGTAGATCTGGTACAATGACATATCACAGCTGTAGATCTGGTACAATGACATATCACAGCTGTAGATCTGGTACAATGACATATCACAGCTGTAGATCTGGTACAATGACATCACAGCTGTAGATCTGGTACAATGACATATCACAGCTGTAGATCTGGTACAATGACATATCACAGCTGTAGATCTGGTACAATGACATATCACAGCTGTAGATCTGGTACAATGACATATCACAGCTGTAGATCTGGTACAATGACATATCACAGCTGTAGATCTGGTACAATGACATATCACAGCTGTAGATCTGGTACAATGACATATCACAGCTGTAGATCTGGTACAATGACATATCACAGCTGTAGATCTGGTACAATGACTTATCACAGCTGCAGATCTGGTACAATGACTTATCACAGCTGCAGATCTGGTACAATGACATCACAGCTGCAGTGCTGGTACAATGACATCACAGCTGCAGATCTGGTACAATGACATATCACAGCTGTAGATCTGGTACAATGACATATCACAGCTGCAGATCTGGTACAATGACATCACAGCTGTAGATCTGGTACAATGACTTATCACAGCTGTAGATCTGGTACAATGACTTATCACAGCTGTAGATCTGGTACAATGACTTATCACAGCTGCAGATCTGGTACAATGACTTATCACAGCTGCAGATCTGGTACAATGACATCACAGCTGTAGATCTGGTACAATGACATCACAGCTGTAGATCTGGTACAATGACATCACAGCTGTAGATCTGGTACAATGACATATCACAGCTGCAGATCTGGTACAATGACATCACAGCTGTAGATCTGGTACAATGACATCACAGCTGTAGATCTGGTACAATGACATATCACAGCTGTAGATCTGGTACAATGACATATCACAGCTGTAGATCTGGTACAATGACATCACAGCTGTAGATCTGGTACAATGACATATCACAGCTGTAGATCTGGTACAATGACATCACAGCTGTAGATCTGGTACAATGACATATCACAGCTGTAGATCTGGTATAATGACATCACAGCTGTAGATCTGGTACAATGACATCACAGCTGTAGATCTGGTACAATGACTTATCACAGCTGTAGATCTGGTACAATGACATCACAGCTGTAGATCTGGTACAATGACATCACAGCTGTAGATCTGGTACAATGACATCACAGCTGTAGATCTGGTACAATGACATCACAGCTGTAGATCTGGTACAATGACATATCACAGCTGTAGATCTGGTACAATGACATATCACAGCTGTAGATCTGGTACAATGACATATCACAGCTGTAGATCTGGTACAATGACATCACAGCTGTAGATCTGGTACAATGACATATCACAGCTGTAGATCTGGTACAATGACATATCACAGCTGTAGATCTGGTACAATGACATATCACAGCTGTAGATCTGGTACAATGACATATCACAGCTGTAGATCTGGTACAATGACATATCACAGCTGTAGATCTGGTACAATGACATATCACAGCTGTAGATCTGGTACAATGACATATCACAGCTGTAGATCTGGTACAATGACTTATCACAGCTGTAGATCTGGTACAATGACTTATCACAGCTGCAGATCTGGTACAATGACATATCACAGCTGCAGATCTGGTACAATGACATCACAGCTGCAGTGCTGGTACAATGACATCACAGCTGTAGATCTGGTACAATGACATATCACAGCTGTAGATCTGGTACAATGACATCACAGCTGCAGATCTGGTACAATGACATATCACAGCTGTAGATCTGGTACAATGACACCTGAGGCTCCGGTATGAGGGACAATGATTCCTATAGACTAGAATCCCCCCCAATAATGAGGTCAGGGGTCATTAACCCCTGCCCGCCCGGTCTCTCACCCGCCAGCACGACCTCCTCCTCGGGTTCTTGCCGTTGTTGTAGCCGCCGCTGCCTTCAGGCTGGATGAGGGTGACGGACATGAAATCCCGGCGCTGTGGGGAGTACATGGCTACCGAGCTTTACCGCGTCCCCATGCCAAGCCTCCCCGGGCAGAACGAGTCACTGTAGGGCGGTGCGGGGAACTACAGCCCGAGGCTGCGGCCTAACCCCATGTAAACAAGCCGACCAGTGCCATGCGGGGCTCACTGCGCCTGCGCGGACACAACACAGCGGCCTCTAGCGGCGAGAAGAGCTGTCAAGCTACAGACGGCCATATTGGATGAGGGCGCGTTCCCTTACCTTCCGTCGTCCATAGCAACACATCAGATCACAGCTTTCACTTCCCAAGAGAAAGGAATGCTGGGACGGGCCATTGTTGCTATAGTGACGTCAGGTTTATTAAAGTAAACGGGAGAAAAACGGCCTGTTTCCAAGATCAGCCAATCAGAACTCAGCTTTCATTTCTGTCACCACCATATGAAAAAGCTGCGATCTAAATGGTTAATGAGTCGATCATTGGTTGCTATGGGTTTATGCATTAATTATTGGTTGCCAAGGGCTGATATTTGGCTGCTATCGGTTTTTGATTGGTTGCTATGAGCAATGAATATCTTTTTAACCCCTTAAGGACCAAGCCCATTTTTGACACTTCTCATTTTTCCAGAAAATGTTCGGCGAACCCAAAACACTATTTTTTTTTTTTTACGGAGGAAATTTTAATGAAAACCACAATTTAGAAAATTTTGGAGGGTTTCGTTTTCATACTGTACACTTTACGGTAACAATGACATGTTTTCTTTATTTTGTGGGTCTATACGATTAAATTATACCCTTCATTACACACTTTATTATTGTACCACTTAAAATCTCACACTTTTTGTACAAAATCATTATGTTTAAAATAACTTTATAACTTTTTCATTTTTCCGTACAAGCGGCGGTATGAGGGCTAATTTTTTTGCACTGGGATCTGTACTTTTTATCGATTCCACATTTGCGAATATTAAACTTTAAAATCACTTTTTCTTTATTTATTTTTTAATTTGACAAAAAAAATTAGCAATTTTTGACTTTTTATTTTTTTTTACGTTTACGCCATTCACCCTACGGGATCATTAACATTATATTTTGATAGTTTGGACATTTACACACACGGCGATACCAAATATTTTTTTTACTTTTTATTTTTAAATTTTTTAACTTTTGTTTTGCACTTTTTATGTCTCCATAGGGGACTATTTACAGCAATCATTTGATTGCTAATACTGTTCAGTGCTATGTATAGGACATAGCACTGATCAGTGTTATCGGCGATCTTCAGCTCTGGTCTGCTCAATCTCAGACCAGAGTAGAGTAAATGACCTCCGGCCGCCATTTTAGACGATCGGATCCCCGCGGCAGCGCCGTGGGCGATCCGATCATCTATTCAAATGTGTGCATTGCTGCAGATGCCGTGTTCTGTATTGACCACAGCATCTGAGGGGTTAATTATCGGCAGGTCCCCGGCTGCCGATAGCAGTTGGGACCTGCAGTGCATGACGCGAGCACCGCTCCGATTCTCGCGGTCATGTAAATGTACATCCCGGTGCGCGAAGTACCTCCGCCCCAGGACGTACATTTACGTCCGTGGTAGTTAAGGGGTTAAAGGAGACAGTTTCTTATATCAGACCCTGTAATTTCGAACATAGTCCCCAAACTGTGGACCGCCAGATCTTCCAAAACTACAACTCTCAGCATCCCGGGAGTTGTAGTTTTTAACATCTGGAGGGCCACTGTTAGAAGACCAGTATTTTAGGGGGTCCAGGTCATGTGACTGTAATATGAATGAGGCCCCCGAAGGACCTGAGCGGTCATCTTCTGTATTATAATGTATGGGGGGGGATTACTGACTGCAGTCTCTCTCTATAAGGCTGTGCGAGCATGCTGGGAGGTGTAGTTTAGCAACAGCTGGTTGAGCACAGGTTGGCAAACGCTGCTTTAAAGGGGTACTCCAGCCCTAAGACATCTAATCCTTTGGATAGGGGATTAGATGTCTGACCGTGGGGGTCCCGTCGCTGGGGACCCCCGCAATCTTGCATTCGGCACCCACCTCTTTGAGCTGCACGCCGCGCACCCGTGTGACGTCACCCCCTGCTATGCAAGTCTATGGGAGGGGGCGTGACGGCCCATAGACTTGCATAGCGGGGGGGGGGGGTGACATCACACGGGGGCGGAGTCGTGACGTCCCAATATTCCGGCCCCGTGGTCGGCACCCGGCAGTTTGTGAGCCGGCAGCGCGGCCTGCAGCTCAAAGAGGTGGGTGCCGAATGCAAGATTGTGGGGGTCCCCAGCGGCGGGACCCCACGGTCAGACATCTTATCCCATATCCTTTGGATAGGGGATAAGATGTCTTAGGGCCGGAGTAACCCTTTAAAGTCTTATGTAAACAGAAACATTTGTGTCCAGTATTAGAAAAACATGGCTGCTCTTTACCAAACACAGCGCCACCCCTGTCCACCAGGTTGTGTAAAGTCCTGCAGCTCAGCCACCTCTACATCAATTCAGCTACAAAGTCGGCCACAACCCGGAGTGCGATGTGTCTGGATGAATGTCGCCATGTTTATCTAATCCCTGATAATGTAACCATCCCCCGCAGTCAGTAGGGTTAACACTGCGCTGTCATTTTGTGTGGTAATAAACCCCCTTTTCCAGTGGAAAACTATTTTTTTTAAATCAACTTTTGCCAAAGTTATACAGATTTGTAATAATAGATAAAAATTATTAACTGAACTACCCCTTTAATCCTTCCAGGACTTATCAGCTGCTGTATGCTCCACAGGAAGTTGTGTAGTTCTTTCCAGTCTGACCACTCTGCTGACACCTCTGTCCATGGCAGGAACTGTATGAAGCAGGAGAGGTTTTCTATGGGGATTTGTTCCTGCTCTGGACAGTTCCTGACATGGACAGAGGTGTCAGCAGAGAGCACTGTGGTCAGACTGGAAAGAACTACACAACTTCCTGTGGAGCATACAGCAGCTGATAAGTCCTGGAAGGATTAAAGGGGTAGTTCAGTTAATAATTTTTATCTATTATTAGTTTCCTCCTTCATAGTTTTTTATTTTTGCAATAAACATCCAATAAAAATGTACTCTCCTCCACCACTATTCCTATGGTGAAATGTCAACAAAACCATTTTCTGCTTCCCTGTTCTGGCATCTCCGTCTGCTGTCCCTCCTCCTACAGCCCTCACCTTCCAAGACAGAGATCACATGACTCAAATGCTGAGACGGACCCCCTGACTATCCCTCCCTCTTTCCTCCCCCCCCTCTCTCCTCCTCCCCTCTCTCCTCCTCTCCCCCCCCCTTCCTCCCCTCTCTCTCCTCCTCTCCCCCCCCCCTCTCTCTCCCCCCCCTCCCCTCTCCTCCCCCTCTGCTCTTTCCTCCCCTCTCTCCTCCCTCCCTCTCTCTCCTCTCCCCCCCCCCCTTCCTCCCCTCTCTCCCCCCCTTCCTCCCCTCTCTCCCCCCCCCCCTCCCTCCCCTCTCTACCCCCCCCCTCCCTCCCCTCTCTCTCCCCCCCTTCCTCCCCTCTCTCTCCCCCCCTTCCTCCCCTCTCTCTCCCCCCCCTCTCTTCCCCCTCTGCTCTTTCCTCCCCTCTCTCCCCCCCCCCCTTCCTCCCCTCTCTCCCCCCCCCCTCTCTCTCCTCTCCCCCCCCTTCCTCCCCTCTCTCCTCCTCCCCTCTCTCTCCTCCCTCCCTCTCTCTCCTCCTCCCCCCCCCCTTTTTTCAATCAGTGGACCTCCTGGCTATTGCAGATCTACACCTTTCCACATGCCCACACAGCTTAATTCTGTCCATATTTTTAAGCAGAAATACAGACAGGGTATTTTTGGGAAATAAACACCCAAAAACCCCAATACGACAGGGTGCACAGAGACTTAAAGGGTAACCCTGACTGCAGATCCCCATTTGGGTCATTCACACACATCACAGATTCAGACGAGGACACAACCGGATATGAAGAATAATCTGCGAGTTTATTGGCACCTTGTAGAATCAGATCTCCCCAGATAGACAGGACAGGGAAGGTTTTGGCCGCATTGATCTTGTGCCCATTCTGCTGGCAGACCGGTCAGCGCTGATCAGGTGACCTCTCCCGGGTGGATTTGCATTGGGTCACTGTACCCCCAGGTTACGGATATTGGGGTAGACCCAGTAGATTCTGCAGTTCTGCTATGACCCAACTTAGTTCATGTATCACGGAGTGTATGAAGGGTCAAAGTCTCCTGCGGCGTCTGCCCTGATCTGCTGACAGCACAGTACGGTTTATATAGCTGCACGTTTATTAATGGATCATTTAAAAGAACCCTGGCCTCAGGAAAAAAAAAGACACTTTAAAGGGGTTATCCAGGAAGAAAAACTTTTTATATATATCTCAACTGGCTCCAGAAAGTTAAACAGATTTGTAAATTACTTCTATTAAAAAAATCTTAATCCTTTCAGTACTTTTTAGCTGCTGAAGTTGAGTTGTTCTTTTCTGTCTAAGTGCTCTCTGATGACACCTGTCTCAGGAACTGTCCAGAGTAGAATCTACTCTGTGCAGTTGCCGAGACAAGCAGAGATGTCAGCAGAGAGCACTGTTGTCAGACAGAAAAGAACAACTCAACTTCAGCAGCTGATAATTATTGGAAGGATTAAGATTTTTTAATAGAAGTAATTTACAAATCTGTTTAACTTTCTGGAGCCAGCTGCTCTAAAAAAAAATTTTTTTTCCTGGAATACCCCTTTAAAAAGCATTTTATCCATATCCCTATCAGGCTGATCTAGTTTGGTGCTCCAAATGCTTTACACTGCAGCTCTGCTTGTTGAGAATAACTGAAGGTTTGTATAAGGGGATGTTCTCTATCAAGGACACTAAACCAGCAATAATAAGGATTACAAAGGAACTGCTCCATATGGATCAGTGGTCTCAAACTGTGGCCCTCCAGATGTTGCAAAACTTCAACCCCCAGCATGCCCGGACAGCCAAGTTTTGCAACATCTGGAGGGCCACCGTTTGAGACCACTGATACAGATGGAGGGGATAAGCCCAGAGAGGTGACTTAAATGGGCACTGAAACTTTAAAAAGGGGTACTCCCGTGGAAAACTTTTTTTTTTTTTTTTTTTTTTTTTAACTGGTGCCAGAAAGTTAAACAGATTTGTAAATTACTTCTATTCAAAAATCTTAAACCTTCCAGTACTTTTTAGGGGCTATATACTTCAGAGGAAATGCTTTTCTTTTTGGATTTCACTTCTTTCACAACCACAGTGCTCTCCGCTGACCTCTGCTGTCCATTTTAGGAACTGTCCAGAGCAGCATATGTTTGCTATGGGGATTTTCTCCTGCTCTGGACAGTTCCTAAAATGGACAGCAGATGTCAGCAGAGAACACCGTGGTTGTGACAGAAGTGAAATCCAAAAAGAAAAGAATTTCCTCTGTAGTATACAGCCCATAAAAAGTACTGGAAGGTTTAAGATTTTTTAATAGAAGTAATTTACAAATCTGTTTAACTTTCTGGCACCAGTTGATTTAAAAAAAAAAAAAAAAGTTTGCCACGGGAGTACTCCTTTAAAATTTCAGTGCCCATTTAAGTGACATCTCTGGGTTTATCCCCTCCATCTGTATCAGTGGTCTCAAACAATGGCCCAGGGGAGTACCCCTTTAAAAAACTTTTGACCTGTTGCAGAGATATGTCAAAAGTTTTGATCAGTCGGGGTCTGAATGTTTAGACCCCGCCCAATCACTAGAAGTATCCAGGAGAAGAGCGCCCTGAACGCGTGCTCTGAGCCATGTGACCAAGACAAACTTCCAATAAGTCTATGGGATTGTCTCAGCTGCTGCACAGAGAGCAGGGAGAGGCTAAGCCCTACAATTCTTTTCCGGCTTGTTCTAGTGATTGGTCGGAGTCTGAACTCTCAGACCCTGACAGATCTAAACTTTTGACATGTCTCCAGGATATGTAAAAAGTTGTTTTTTTGAAACACCAAAGCTACCTCTTACTAATATCCGGGTGACAGCAATACAACGCTACAGTATTCAGATGAGCCACTGATTGTGTTGGCACTTATGCGGCTGATGTCCGTACTGAACGGATGTAGCCTCCATGTTTGGTTTAAGCTTTCGTAGAATATTGCTGATACACAAGGCAGTGATTCCCAGTCCTCCTGGGCCGCGCGGTGGCGACAGATTATAAGGCACGTTGTGGTCTGGAGAGGTCATTCACGGCTCCTCCATACAAGGATCGGACTGTCGCTCCCTTCTACACCCTCTGAGCGTCCAGTATGAAGGGCGAGGAGAGGACCTTGTTATTCAGATGCAAATCTAATCCCTGCAAGAAGAACAGACAGAATATATGTCAGGAGAGGATCCGACCTGTCTAAACAATATGAAAAATCCATAAAGACTAAGAAAATGATAATAAAAAGTAAAAGGGAACCTGTAGTTAGATTTTACCATATATAACGTGTGACACTGCTCTATATATGGTAGAATCTTCATCCTCACCTTCCCCAGGAGAACGTTCCTGCCGGCAGAAGTGGTGAGGATATGAAGTTATAAAGTGTAAGTAAGTAGTAGTCCCCTGGGCAAGGAGCTATACTTCCCTAGTCCTATCTTCTCCAGCTGTAATCACCCCTTAGTGTGAGTGACAGCCCCCGGCCATGTCACACGTCACCGCTCTGCTCCATCTAGTTAGAAAGCAGAACCATGACACAGTCCTGACCTCAGTATCTGAGGAAAGGGATTTAAGAGGAATTATTTCAGAAGACTTAAAAAGGTAGGAAGACAATGTAATAAAGCAGCAGGAAATGCTAGCAGAATGCTTGGATGTATATGGAGAGGTATAAGCAGTAGAAAGAGGGAAGTGCTCATGGATGTATAGGGAGAGGTATACGCAGTAGAGAGAAGTGCTCATGGATTTATAGGGAGAGGAATAAGCAGTAGAAAGAGAGAAGTGTTCATGGGTGTATAAGGAGAGGTATAAGCAGTAGAGAGAAGTGATCATGGATTTATAGGGAGAGGTATAAGCAGTAGAGAGAGAGAAGTGCTCATGGGTGTATAGGGAGAGGTATAAGCAGTAGAGAGAGAAGTGCTCATGCCACTGTACAGAACACTGGTGAGACCTCACTTGGAGTATTATGGGCAGTACTGGAGGCCGTATCTCCAGAAGGATATAGATACTCTAGAGAGAGTTCAGAGAAGGTAGTCCGGGCATGCTGGGAGTTGTAGTTTTGCAACAGCTGGAGGCACCCTGGTTGGAAAACAGTGCTTTAGGCAAGGTTCACACTACGGAATTTCCACCTGCAATTCCGCTTTGAAATTGCAGGCAGAAATTCCGCTTACTAAAATGTATAGTATAGTGAATGGGTTTCCGTTCACAAATTCACACTGAAGAATGGAGTTGCTCATTCTTCAGGCGGAAATACTTGCGGAACACATTGCAGTCTATTGGAGACTGCAGTGTCTGTGCGGTCCTAGCGCCGACTGATTCAGCCGCACTCGGAATCTCCATGCGGAAATTTTCTGCCGAGAGATTCCGCAGTGTGAACCTCGCCTTAGGGTATGTTCACACTGCGGAATCTCCGCTAGCAGAATTCCACAAGCGGAGGTTCCACCTGACGGCCGCTGCCGAAAATACTTCAGCGATCGGACCGCAGGCACTGTGCCGTCACCATTGACTGCTATGCAGTGCTCACGGACTTCCACGCAAAGAATGAACATGTTCCTTCTTTGCGCGGAACAATTTCAGCGACGGAAATTCCTCAGTGTGAACCTGTCTCGCCGAAGACCCATTCACACTGATGCTAATGTTCACAGAATTACGCAGTGTGAACTTTCCTAAACAACCAGAATCCTGAGTGGGAAAAAGTACTAGGACCCTGGTCTGGTTGGAGCGCAGGATAAGTGTATGGTTGGCTTCACTAACTCCTGTGTCTATATCACTTACCCCCCCAAAATAGGAGATTAAAGGGGAAATCTCACAGACTGCAGAGGGGTGCCATGACTAAGAACCATGATGGTTCGAAACGCGTTGGCGTTTCTGCTATGCTTTTAAACCCACCTTTTTAGTTTTCATTTTTTCACCATTTTTAATTATGTGAAATACATTTTGGACTTTTATCGATTATGTCGGGAGCTGGAATCTACACCATTTTTTGCTACCTGTTCATACCAAGTATGCGGCTTGGCTTTTGGTTCCGTGCTTCCTAAAAACCACAGAAGTTGCTTCAATTCAAAGATCCTACAGGGTGGTGAGCCGGACTTTATTTCTATATTATATATATATATATATATATATATATATATATATATATATATATATATATATATATATATATTTTTTTATATATACACACACATATATATATATATATATACACACACACATACACACACATTTCTGTGTCTATATCACTTACCTCCCCAAAATAGGAGATTAAAGGTGAAATCTCACAGACTGCAGAGGGGTCCTCGGCTTCTGGAACACTAGAGAATGAGACATGGACAAACAATAAGCAGACGGGCTGCAGTGAAAAGCAGAGATACGGCTACACTGGTGCGAGTACTTACCCAGACTTCTCAGCTATGGCCCGTCCACTGGCATTGGTGAATTTAGCCCCGGCCTTCAGAGCCCAGCGGTAGTGCTGCCACAGGAGGGCGCGTCTGGCTGTAGTCGGGGTGTCCTTATCAGCCGTATCTGCGTTTTTTAATGGGGAGAATTCTTCTTCCCTCACGACTTCAAATGCCACAAAATTCCTGCAAACAAAGAGAAAATAGGGATCATCCATTCTGGCTCCCACCTCCCTGTATACAGTATACGATGGTGCCCACGGGTAAACGCTTTACACTTACTTGGCGAACTGGAAGACGTCAAACACAAACTTCTCCATCTTGATTCCGTTCGCCCGCACCGGCTTCGCCAGGTTGCCCTCTTCATCCACATATGGGACTTTTTTGATGGCTACGTGGTACCCTAGCTGCTGCTCTGAAGTCCTTAGGAAGAGACACCAAAGAGTTCAGTGAAGGAAGAATTGTACAAACTAATGGTCAAGATGGCCTCTATAATGACTGTATGTCACATGGTCTTCATAGGAAATGAAACGTCACTGATTGCCCCCCGAATGACTATTTGAGAACACCCCCAACTCCAAAACACAACTCTTGATAGCTGAGTATGCCTGTTGTATACATTTGCAGTAGAGAGATAAGTGGTGCCACGCAAATCTGATCCGGGCATGCTGGTAGTTGTAGTTTTGCAACAGCTGGAGGCGCACCGGTTGGGAAACACTGCTGTAAGAACTGTCCTGAAAGGGGTTCTCCGCTGCACACATCTTATCCCCTATCTAAAAGATCGATCTCTGGGTCGGCACCCGTCATTCGGAGCACGGAGTGAACGCCGCTCCGAGCCCGATGACTGGGGATCACAGCCGCCACGCCCCCTCCATTCCAGTGTATGGGAGGAGACGTGACGGCTTTGTACTCCCATAGACATGAATGGAGGGTGCACAGCGTGACGTCACGAACTCGGAAGCTTAAAGCTACCCTGTTCAGGACTCCGCAGCTGCTGGCCTGGAGATCGCGGGGGTCCCCAGCGGCAGAACCCCCGCAATATACCATCTTATCCCCATATCCATGTGTGCAGCAGAGTATCCCTTTAATGCAGGAAGTATATGTGGCTGCTGACCATTGTCCTACAACCATATAGAGCGGTGTTTCCCAACCAGTGTGCCTCCAGCTGTTGCAAAACTACAACTAAACTACTAGCTTGTAGTTTTGCAACAGCTGCAGGCACTGTGGTTGGAAAACACTACTATAACATCTGTCCTTAATGCAGGATGTATATATGGCTGCTGACAAGTGTCTCACAACCGTATAGAGCAGTGTTTCCCAACCAGTGTGCCTCCAGGTGTCAGGGCATGCTGTGAGTTGTAGTTTTGCTACAGCTGGAGGCACCCTGGTTGGAAAACACTGCTATATATAGTGTGTCTTTTGGGGGTTAGGATGGGCTTTTATAGCTGTTTCCACTGTCACATCCCATCAGCAGCTCTCCTCCCATCCATATACTGGAGGTCACATGACTTCCCCTATGTATCGTGCACCCGTCACTGACCCCGCCACGTTTTTCAGGAAGTCCAGGGTGAAGAAGTGATTGCAGATGTTGCCGGCGTTGTAGGTCAAGCTGCCATCGGCGTCGCGCTTCTCTGCGGTGTCTTGGCTGATCTCGCTGTACTCTACAACCTGGTAAATGCCATCGACCTGGCAAACAACCCCCACTGGCTCCAATGGATAAGACTTCTCCACCACCTGTAAAAACCAAGTGGAAAAATGACTACTGCATGCACTACAGTTTAGGAATGTTGCGATATCTCCACAGCCTGAGAGTAAATCATCAGAACTCGAACAGTTAAATCATACTTTACCATCACGTTGCTGTGGCAGCAGGATCTGCAGAGATTGCCCAGAAGTTTTGTGATGGTTAAGTATGATTTAACTGTCCAGCAGGCAGGTGCACAGAGTAGTTTGGGATGAGAGAAGATTTATTTCGACATTACTACAGGGACAGGGAGAGGGCATGGCAGTGCTGCTGCAATGCTACCACTGTGCTGCTGCAAGCTTATGCAGTATGCATGCCACCCAGCTTTTCAAGACTCCTAAAGAGCTCAAATACGGCTGTTTTATCTATTAGGGAGAATGGGAAATCTGGGGAAGGACCGAGTCCTGCATTGTGTACTGTGTGCAACCTAGCTTTCCCAGTGTCCTGAAGAGCTACAATATGGCCGGAAGACCACTCAACAATAGCTAGTATATATATAAAACTCAATGTATGTGTGTGTATATTTATGTTTCAGCGCAACTTCTGAACAGCTGACAATATTTCCATAAAACTTAGTAGACATTTCTTATAAATAGTAGAGTTTAAGGATGTCCGGATACCGACAATCTCCGCAGCCCGAGAGTAAAACAGCAGAGCCCCAGGCAAGTCCATGAGACTTCAGATGCATCTCCTGATCGCGCTACTCTTGGGCTGCGGAGATTGTCCGGAAGTTTTAAACAAACATTCTGCTGCCAGACAAATGTCATAGAAAAGTATGATTTAACTGTCCGGCAGGGAATGGTTAGTGTGGGGGTAGGGCTGAGGGGGAGAGAAGATATACTGCGAGCCAAGAGAAGAGTGAGGAGGGGAGAGAAAACATTAGCACAGGGGCAGTGAGAGGGCATAGCAGTGCGGCTGAAATGAGGAGTGCAGGGAGGACGAGCAGCCTATTACTGCTGGGGCTTCAGGAGACTGGGAATGCTTTGTGGCATGCAGTATTCGTGTCATCCAGCTTTCCCAGTCTTCACTAGGGCTCCAATATGGCTGATTTACCTAATTTACAAAAAACAGCACCACGTCTGTCCTCAGGTTGTGTCTGGTATTACAACTTGTCTCCATCCACTTCAATGGAACTAAGCTGTGCAGATGTTGTTCTGTTTTTGGAAGAAATTAGCTCAGTTTTTCTAATCTTTGATCACCCCTTAAAACTCATCACCTATTCATGGGACGGGGACAAGTATCAGATCGGTGGAGGTCTGACTGCTGGTTCCCCCCCCCCCCCACCACAAGAATAGGGGTCCCTTGTTCCATTTAGTGACACTTCATGGGACTCCCAAAGATGGAGGAGTTCAGCAATTGTTTGCAGGTCCCATAGAGAATAAATAGCGGATCAGTGGCCGAGCATTCACTTAGGGACCAAGGACCCCCATTCTTGTCAGTGGTCTGTACCCCAATAATACGGGTAAATCTTGCCACAAACTCTTAAAGGGGCACTCTGGTGGAAAACAAAATGTTGTAAAATTAACTGGTGCCAAAAAGTTTAACAGATTTGTAAATTACTTCTATATAAAAATCTTAATTCTTCCAGTACTTATCAGCTGCTGTATGCTCCACAGGAAGTTGTGTAGTTCTTTCCAGTCTGACCACAGAGCTGCCACCTCTGTCCATGTCAGGAATTGTCATAGCAAACCTCTCCTGCTCTGGACAGTTCCTGACACGGACAGAGGTGTCAGCAGAGAGGACTGTGGTCAGACTGAAAAGTACTGCACAACTTCCTGTGGAGCATACAGCAGCTGATAAGTACTGGAAGAATTAAGATTTCTATATAGAAGTAATTTATCAATCTGTATAACATTTTGGCACCAATTGATTTTAAATAATTTGTTTCCCACCAGAGTACCCTTTTAAAGCAGTGTTTCCCAACCAGGGTGCCTCCAGCTGTTGCAAAACTACACCTCCCAGCATGCCCGGACAGCCTTTGGCTGTCCGGGCATGCTGGGAGTTGTAGTTCTGCAACAGCTGGGGGCACTCTGGTTGGGAAACACTGTCTTAAAGAATAAGTCTTTAATCTGATGACTAACCTTGGCCCCGCAATCAGCTCCTTTGGTAACACAGAAGCCCACGAACACGGGATCGGCCATCTTCACCAGTATATTGTCCACACAGTACACGTGTATATAAGAGATGCCTCGTGCCTCCATGTCTTCCAATATATGGTTGTCAGCCAGGGCTCTGTACAGGCCCCCGTTACCGTCTGAAAGGACACAAATGCCGTGTATAATAGACCTCATGATATGTTACAGTACGGGAACCAGATCCAGCTGGGGGGGGTTGTGTGTGGAGCAAAAACGGGCGCTCCCGTATCCCAGCCGGACCCGGCCCGTATTAATTTCAAACGGTGACTCCGGTCGGCTCATTTCTGCCCCATATCCAGTTTGGTGACCGGACCTAAAACTGCGGCAAACTACGGTTTTGGGTTCGGTCAGAAAACTGTAAACAGGGCAAAAATGAGCCGACCGGAGTCAAACGGTGAATTAGATACTAATTAGATACGGGCCGGGTCCGGCTGGGATACGGGAGCATCCGGTTTTCGCTCCCCCCCCCAACCGGATCCGGTCACGTACTGTAAAAACGTAGTGTGAACCCACCCTAATATGTTGGAAGAGATCATTGTTACCAAGAGGGGCCAGACAGACACCACAGAACGGACCCCAAATCTCATGACTTACCTGGAGCCATAGCGACCTTGTCTTTCCTCTCCAAAATGGCGAGGCCATCGAAGCCAACGGCAGGCAGCATCCTCTGCTCGAACAGGACGACGTCCGGCCGGTCAATGCCGAAGAAGTTATGATCCTCGAAAAACTTCAGTGTGGGGCTCAGGGTGAACTCGCTGGTCATGATGTACCTGGGGGGGGGAGGGGGACAAGGATCCATCATGTGAGAGGTCATGGGGTTCATATTGACTGATTTCTAAGACATTATCCCCTTTGTTTGTAAATGTAATTTTTAATGACCCCCTCCCCCCTCCCTTTCTTAAAGTGTACCTGTCACTTTAAAAACCTTTTTACATGTCTTAGAGAGATGGGTCGGGATCGGAGTGTTCGCTTGAACGAACCAGGAGAGAAGCTGTGCAACTGAGGCAATCTCATAAACCAGGGGTGTCCAAACTGTGGCCCTCCAGATGTTGCAAAACTACAACTCCCAGCATGCCCGGACAGCCAACAGCTATCCGGGCATGCTGGGAGATGTAGTTTTGCAACATCTGGAAGGCCACAGTTTGGAGACCACTGCCATATACTGTGGATAGGAGATGCATTTGTACCTCCAGATGTTGCAAAACTACAACTCTCAGCATGTCCGGTCAGCCAGTGGCCGGCTGGACATGCTGAAAGTTGTAGTTTTGCTCCATCTGGAAGGCCACTGTCCAGGCGTGTTGGGAGTTGTAGTTTTGCAATAGCGGTTGGCACCCAAGGGCTTTCCGAGCATGCTGGGAGATGTAGTTTTGCAACATCTGGAGGTAAAAATGTATTTCCTATCCACAGTATATGGCAGTGGTCTCCAAATTGTGGCCCTCCAGATGTTTCAAAACTACAACTCCCAGCATGTCCAGACAGCCAATGGCTGTTTTCCGGGCATGCTGGGAGTTGTAGTTAGGCAAAATCTGGAGGTAAAAATTTTGGAGATCACTGACTTATACTCTGTCTAGGGGATACATATTTACATCCAAATGTTGCAAAACTACAACCCCCAGCATGCTCGGAAAGCCCTTGTGTGCCAACCGCTATTGCAAAACTACAACCCCCAGCATGCTCGGAAAGCCCTTGTGTGCCAACCGCTATTGCAAAACTACAACTCCCAGCATGCCTGGACAGCCGTCGGCTGTCCAGGCATGTTGGGAGTTGTAGTTTTGCAAAAGCTGGAGGCACCTTGCTTGGGAAACACTGCTTTAAGCCATGAAGAGTGTTTGCCTATAAGCTGCAGTGCAATGCATTGTGGGAGCGCTGGTATTCGCTGCCCCCCCCCCCCTAGACCCGGAGCCCCCCCCCCCCCCCCTCACCATGGCACGGTGCACCGCGTCGAGTATTTCTCTCCAGCCAACTGCTGCAAACGCAGGATCCGCTCGGCCTGGATCTGGTACAGTGTCTTCCCGCTGGGCAGCCCCACGCTGTACATCCCTTTGGGGTATGTCACCCCCAGACGGGTGCCCTGACCCCCGGCCAGAAGCAGCACCGCCACCTTGTTCTGTGAGATCTGGCGATAACCTGTAAGACACAATAGTGATCAATACGGAACACAGCGCCGCGTCCTCCGCCATCTTCTTGTAGTCTGTCAGCTTGTATGCCGCCATACTGCAGCACTCAGGGGTTAGTCAGTCGCCCTATGACCTCTATGTACAGAGCAGGAACAATACCCGGAAGGAAGAGAACCGGCTCTGTATCCTGCAGAATCCTGGTGACCTTTCACCCCCAGTTGTGACATGTAATACCAGACATAGCCCATACACAAGAGTGGCGCTGCTCCTGGAATTAAGAAGCAGATGCTATCAGGCCTCCTTACCCCAGAGCTGCAAAATGCTCTAAAGCAAAACTACAACTCCCAGCATGCCCGGACAGCCAACGGCTGTCCAGGCATGCTGGGAGTTGTAGTTTTGCAACAGCTGGAGTCACACTGTATGGGAAATACTGCTCTGAAATATTGATTTCTAGCTTTTGCAGAACCATAAATCCCATCATTCCCTGACAGGCAGAGGCTAGAGGATCAGTACCCTAATGTCACACCAGGTGGCGCTGTATATATATATATAGATAGATAGACACACACACACACATATATATATATATATATATTAGTGGAGAGGTTCCCTAGCGACAAGGCGGCAGAAGAGCGCCCCTTTAAGTCTCAGACAAGTTGAGCAGCCCAAAAAAATGTGCCCTGTGTCTGTAACTCGCTGTCACATGACTACTTTGGATTTACAAATTGACAGTAAAAAAAATTAAATAAATTGTCGTATTGTTCTTAAAGTGACGGCAGTGAGGGTCATGTGATGGCGCCGGCGCGGCTCACGGCAGGTGTTTCCCCGGGGACAACGTTTTCTAATTTATGAGATATTATAATGGGTGGCAGCGCCCAGAGAGCGGGTGCAGGGCGGCACATCCGGGTGCAAGGTCTAATAGGAGATATAATGTGACACAGGAGGGGGAGGGTTGAGGGGCCGCTACTGTAGTGTGGGGGTGAGGGTTGTTTTGGGGTGTCCTCTCCTGTAGTGTGGGGGTGAGGGTTGTTTCGGGGTGCCCTCTCCTGTAGTGTGGGGGTGAGGGTTGTTTCGGGGTGCCCTCTCCTGTAGTGTGGGGGTGAGGGTTGTTTTGGGGTGCCCTCTCCTGTAGTGTGGGGGTGAGGGTTGTTTTGGGGTGCCCTCTCCTGTAGTGTGGGGGTGAGGGTTGTTTTGGGGTGCCCTCTCCTGTAGTGTGGGGGTGAGGGTTGTTTTGAGGTGCCCTCTCCTGTAGTGTGGGGGTGAGGGTTGTTTTGGGGTGCCCTCTCCTGTAGTGTGGGGGGGGGGTATATGTTGTTTTGGGGTGCCCTCTCCTGTAGTGTGGGGGTGAGGGTTGTTTTGGGGTGCCCTCTCCTGTAGTGTGGGGGGGTATATGTTGTTTTGGGGTGCCCTCTCCTGTAGTGTGGGGGGGAGTATATGTTGTTTTGGGGTGCCCTCTCCTGTAGTGTGGGGGGTGAGGGTTGTTTTGGGGTGCCCTCTCCTGTAGTGTGGGGGGTGAGGGTTGTTTCGGGGTGCCCTCTCCTGTAGTGTGGGGGGGGGGTATATGTTGTTTTGGGGTGCCCTCTCCTGTAGTGTGGGGGTGAGGGTTGTTTTGGGGTGCCCTCTCCTGTAGTGTGGGGGTGAGGGTTGTTTTGGGGTGCCCTCTCCTGTAGTGTGGGGGTGAGGGTTGTTTTGGGGTGCCCTCTCCTGTAGTGTGGGGGTGAGGGTTGTTTTGGGGTGCCCTCTCCTGTAGTGTGGGGGGTATATGTTGTTTTGGGGTGCCCTCTCCTGTAGTGTGGGGGTGAGGGTTGTTTTGGGGTGCCCTCTCCTGTAGTGTGGGGGTGAGGGTTGTTTTGGGGTGCCCTCTCCTGTAGTGTGGGGGGGGGGTATATGTTGTTTTGGGGTGCCCTCTCCTGTAGTGTGTGGGGGGGGGGGTATATGTTGTTTTGGGGTGCCCTCTCCTGTAGTGTGGGGGTGAGGGTTGTTTTGGGGTGCCCTCTCCTGTAGTGTGGGGGTGATTGTTGTTTTGGGGTGCCCTCTCCTGTAGTGTGGGGGTGATTGTTGTTTTGGGGTGCCCTCTCCTGTAGTGTGGGGGTGAGGGTTGTTTTGGGGTGCCCTCTCCTGTAGTGTGGGGGTGAGGGTTGTTTTGGGGTGCCCTCTCCTGTAGTGTGGGGGGGGTATATGTTGTTTTGGGGTGCCCTCTCCTGTAGTGTGGGGGTGATGGTTGTTTCGGGGTGTCCTCTCCTGTAGTGTGGGGGGTGATGGTTGTTTCGGGGTGTCCTCTCCTGTAGTGTGGGGGTGAGGGTTGTTTTGGGGTGCCCTCTCCTGTAGTGTGGGGGTGGGTATATGTTGTTTTGGGGTGCCCTCTCCTGTAGTGTGGGGGTGAGGGTTGTTTTGGGGTGCCCTCTCCTGTAGTGTGGGGGGTGAGGGTTGTTTTGGGGTGCCCTCTCCTGTAGTGTGGGGGTGAGGGTTGTTTTGGGGTGCCCTCTCCTGTAGTGTGGGGGGTGAGGGTTGTTTTGGGGTGCCCTCTCCTGTAGTGTGGGGGGTGAGGGTTGTTTTGGGGTGCCCTCTCCTGTAGTGTGGGGGGTGAGGGTTGTTTCGGGGTGCCCTCTCCTGTAGTGTGTGGGGGGGGGTATATGTTGTTTTGGGGTGCCCTCTCCTGTAGTGTGGGGGTGAGGGTTGTTTTGGGGTGCCCTCTCCTGTAGTGTGGGGGTGATTGTTGTTTTGGGGTGCCCTCTCCTGTAGTGTGGGGGTGAGGGTTGTTTTGGGGTGCCCTCTCCTGTAGTGTGGGGGTGAGGGTTGTTTTGGGGTGCCCTCTCCTGTAGTGTGGGGGGGTATATGTTGTTTTGGGGTGCCCTCTCCTGTAGTGTGGGGGTGAGGGTTGTTTTGGGGTGCCCTCTCCTGTAGTGTGGGGGTGAGGGTTGTTTTGGGGTGCCCTCTCCTGTAGTGTGGGGGGGTATATGTTGTTTTGGGGTGCCCTCTCCTGTAGTGTGGGGGTGAGGGTTGTTTTGGGGTGCCCTCTCCTGTAGTGTGGGGGTGAGGGTTGTTTTGGGGTGCCCTCTCCTGTAGTGTGGGGGGGTATATGTTGTTTTGGGGTGCCCTCTCCTGTAGTGTGGGGGGGGGTATATGTTGTTTTGGGGTGCCCTCTCCTGTAGTGTGGGGGTGAGGGTTGTTTTGGGGTGCCCTCTCCTGTAGTGTGGGGGTGATTGTTGTTTTGGGGTGCCCTCTCCTGTAGTGTGGGGGTGAGGGTTGTTTTGGGGTGCCCTCTCCTGTAGTGTGGGGGTGAGGGTTGTTTTGGGGTGCCCTCTCCTGTAGTGTGGGGGTGAGGGTTGTTTTGGGGTGCCCTCTCCTGTAGTGTGGGGGGGTATATGTTGTTTTGGGGTGCCCTCTCCTGTAGTGTGGGGGTGAGGGTTGTTTTGGGGTGCCCTCTCCTGTAGTGTGGGGGTGAGGGTTGTTTTGGGGTGCCCTCTCCTGTAGTGTGGGGGGGGGTATATGTTGTTTTGGGGTGCCCTCTCCTGTAGTGTGGGGGTGAGGGTTGTTTTGGGGTGCCCTCTCCTGTAGTGTGGGGGGGGGTATATGTTGTTTTGGGGTGCCCTCTCCTGTAGTGTGGGGGTGATGGTTGTTTTGGGGTGCCCTCTCCTGTAGTGTGGGGGTGAGGGTTGTTTTGAGGTGCCCTCTCCTGTAGTGTGGGGGGTGAGGGTTGTTTTGGGGTGCCCTCTCCTGTAGTGTGGGGGGGTGAGGGTTGTTTTGGGGTGCCCTCTCCTGTAGTGTGGGGGGTATATGTTGTTTTGGGGTGCCCTCTCCTGTAGTGTGGGGGGTGAGGGTTGTTTTGGGGTGCCCTCTCCTGTAGTGTGGGGGTGAGGGTTGTTTTGGGGTGCCCTCTCCTGTAGTGTGGGGGGTGAGGGTTGTTTTGGGGTGCCCTCTCCTGTAGTGTGGGGGGTGAGGGTTGTTTTGGGGTGCCCTCTCCTGTAGTGTGGGGGGGTATATGTTGTTTTGGGGTGCCCTCTCCTGTAGTGTGGGGGGTGAGGGTTGTTTTGGGGTGCCCTCTCCTGTAGTGTTGGGGGGTATATGTTGTTTTGGGGTGCCCTCTCCTGTAGTGTGGGGGGTGAGGGTTGTTTTGGGGTGCCCTCTCCTGTAGTGTGGGGGTGAGGGTTGTTTTGGGGTACCCTCTCCTGTAGTGGGGGGGTATATGTTGTTTTGGGGTGCCCTCTCCTGTAGTGTGGGGGGGGGGGGGTATATGTTGTTTTGGGGTGCCCTCTCCTGTAGTGTGGGGGCGTATATGTTGTTTTGGGGTGCCCTCTCCTGTAGTGTGGGGGTGATGGTTGTTTTGGGGTGCCCTCTCCTGTAGTGTGGGGGGTGAGGGTTGTTTTGGGGTGCCCTCTCCTGTAGTGTGGGGGTGAGGGTTGTTTTGGGGTGCCCTCTCCTGTAGTGTGGGGGGTGAGGGTTGTTTTGGGGTGCCCTCTCCTGTAGTGTGGGGGTGAGGGTTGTTTTGGGGTGCCCTCTCCTGTAGTGTGGGGGGTGAGGGTTGTTTTGGGGTGCCCTCTCCTGTAGTGTGGGGGGTGAGGGTTGTTTTGGGGTGCCCTCTCCTGTAGTGTGGGGGGTGAGGGTTGTTTCGGGGTGCCCTCTCCTGTAGTGTGTGGGGGGGGGTATATGTTGTTTTGGGGTGCCCTCTCCTGTAGTGTGGGGGTGAGGGTTGTTTTGGGGTGCCCTCTCCTGTAGTGTGGGGGTGATTGTTGTTTTGGGGTGCCCTCTCCTGTAGTGTGGGGGTGAGGGTTGTTTTGGGGTGCCCTCTCCTGTAGTGTGGGGGTGAGGGTTGTTTTGGGGTGCCCTCTCCTGTAGTGTGGGGGGGTATATGTTGTTTTGGGGTGCCCTCTCCTGTAGTGTGGGGGTGAGGGTTGTTTTGGGGTGCCCTCTCCTGTAGTGTGGGGGTGAGGGTTGTTTTGGGGTGCCCTCTCCTGTAGTGTGGGGGGGTATATGTTGTTTTGGGGTGCCCTCTCCTGTAGTGTGGGGGTGAGGGTTGTTTTGGGGTGCCCTCTCCTGTAGTGTGGGGGTGAGGGTTGTTTTGGGGTGCCCTCTCCTGTAGTGTGGGGGGGTATATGTTGTTTTGGGGTGCCCTCTCCTGTAGTGTGGGGGGGGGTATATGTTGTTTTGGGGTGCCCTCTCCTGTAGTGTGGGGGTGAGGGTTGTTTTGGGGTGCCCTCTCCTGTAGTGTGGGGGTGATTGTTGTTTTGGGGTGCCCTCTCCTGTAGTGTGGGGGTGAGGGTTGTTTTGGGGTGCCCTCTCCTGTAGTGTGGGGGGTGAGGGTTGTTTTGGGGTGCCCTCTCCTGTAGTGTGGGGGTGAGGGTTGTTTTGGGGTGCCCTCTCCTGTAGTGTGGGGGGGTATATGTTGTTTTGGGGTGCCCTCTCCTGTAGTGTGGGGGGTGAGGGTTGTTTTGGGGTGCCCTCTCCTGTAGTGTGGGGGTGAGGGTTGTTTTGGGGTGCCCTCTCCTGTAGTGTGGGGGGGGGTATATGTTGTTTTGGGGTGCCCTCTCCTGTAGTGTGGGGGTGAGGGTTGTTTTGGGGTGCCCTCTCCTGTAGTGTTGGGGGGGGGTATATGTTGTTTTGGGGTGCCCTCTCCTGTAGTGTGGGGGTGATGGTTGTTTTGGGGTGCCCTCTCCTGTAGTGTGGGGGTGAGGGTTGTTTTGAGGTGCCCTCTCCTGTAGTGTGGGGGGTGAGGGTTGTTTTGGGGTGCCCTCTCCTGTAGTGTGGGGGGGTGAGGGTTGTTTTGGGGTGCCCTCTCCTGTAGTGTGGGGGGTATATGTTGTTTTGGGGTGCCCTCTCCTGTAGTGTGGGGGGTGAGGGTTGTTTTGGGGTGCCCTCTCCTGTAGTGTGGGGGTGAGGGTTGTTTTGGGGTGCCCTCTCCTGTAGTGTGGGGGGTGAGGGTTGTTTTGGGGTGCCCTCTCCTGTAGTGTGGGGGGTGAGGGTTGTTTTGGGGTGCCCTCTCCTGTAGTGTGGGGGGGTATATGTTGTTTTGGGGTGCCCTCTCCTGTAGTGTGGGGGGTGAGGGTTGTTTTGGGGTGCCCTCTCCTGTAGTGTTGGGGGGTATATGTTGTTTTGGGGTGCCCTCTCCTGTAGTGTGGGGGGTGAGGGTTGTTTTGGGGTGCCCTCTCCTGTAGTGTGGGGGTGAGGGTTGTTTTGGGGTACCCTCTCCTGTAGTGGGGGGGTATATGTTGTTTTGGGGTGCCCTCTCCTGTAGTGTGGGGGGGGGGGTATATGTTGTTTTGGGGTGCCCTCTCCTGTAGTGTGGGGGCGTATATGTTGTTTTGGGGTGCCCTCTCCTGTAGTGTGGGGGTGATGGTTGTTTTGGGGTGCCCTCTCCTGTAGTGTGGGGGGTGAGGGTTGTTTTGGGGTGCCCTCTCCTGTAGTGTGGGGGTGAGGGTTGTTTTGGGGTGCCCTCTCCTGTACTATGGGAAGAGATGTGTGAACAAGTTCCTCTAAAAGAAGGCGCTGGTACCCGAAGATGGAGGTATACTTCTTTATTAGCTACGCGTTTCGATCCCGAACCGGGATCTTCATCGGGCATGCCTGATGAAGATCCCAGTTCGGGATCGAAACGCGTAGCTAATAAAGAAGTATACCTCCATCTTCAGGTACCAGCGCCTTCTTTTAGAGGAACTTGTTCACACATCTCTTCCCATTGTAATCCACCAGACTGACGTCACTCCGGGAAGTTCCTCGTGGCAGCGGCTCCATGTGATTTTCTGCATCCGGACGCTACAGTAGGTGTTGTGCTCTGAGCGTAACCCTTGGGGGTAAGAACCCATCTCTTCCATTTATGATAAACGGTCCTCACTGTTGTTTTTTCTCGTCTATATATTAACTCTCCTGTACTATGACCTGGTTCTGGTGTCCTGTACTATGACCCGGTTCTGGTGCCCTCTCCTGTACTGTGACCCGGTTCTGGTGCCCTCTCCTGTACTGTGACCCGGTTCTGGTGCCCTCTCCTGTACTGTGACCCGGTTCTGGTGTCCTCTCCTGTACTATGACCCGGTTCTGGTGCCCTCTCCTGTACTATGACCCGGTTCTGGTGCCCTCTCCAGTACTATGACCCGGTTCTGGTGCCCTCTCCTGTACTATGACCCAGTTCTGGTGCCCTCTCCAGTACTATGACCCGGTTCTGGTGCCCATCCTGTACTATGACCTGGTTCTGGTGCCCATCCTGTACTATGACCTGGTTCTGGTGCCCTCTGCTGTACTGTGACCCGGTTCTGGTGCCCTCTCCTGTACTATGACCTGGTTCTGGTGCCCATCCAGTACTATGACCCGGTTCTGGTGCCCTCTCCTGTACTGTGATCCGGTTCTGGTGTCCTGTACTGTGACCCGGTTCTGGTGTCCTGTACTGTGACCCGGTTCTGGTGTCCTGTACTGTGACCCGGTTCTGGTGCCCTGTACTGTGACCCGGTTCTGGTGCCCTGTACTGTGACCCGGTTCTGGTGTCCTGTACTGTGACCCGGTTCTGGGTTTATTCTCCTGTACTGTGACCCGGTTCTGGTGCCCTGTACTGTGACCCAGTTCTGGTGCCCTCTGCTGTAATGTGACCCGGTTCTGGGTTTATTCTCCTGTACTGTGACCCGGTTCCGGTGTCCTGTACTGTGACCCGGTTCTGGTGTCCTGTACTGTGACCCGGTTCTGGGTTTATTCTCCTGTACCGTGACCCGGTTCCGGTGTCCTGTACTGTGACCCGGTTCTGGTGCCCTGTACTGTGACCTGGTTCTGGTGTCCTGTACTGTGACCCGGTTCTGGTGCCCTGTACTGTGACCGGGTTCTGGTGTCCTGTACTGTGACCCGGTTCTGGGTTTATTCTCCTGTACTGTGACCGGGTTCTGGTGTCCTGTACTGTGACCCGGTTCTGGTGTCCTGTACTGTGACCCGGTTCTGGTGTCCTGTACTGTGACCCGGTTCTGGTGTCCTGTACTGTGACCGGGTTCTGGTGCCCTGTACTGTGACCGGGTTCTGGTGTCCTGTACTGTGACCGGGTTCTGGTGTCCTGTACTGTGACCGGGTTCTGGTGTCCTGTACTGTGACCCGGTTCTGGTGTCCTGTACTGTGACCCGGTTCTGGTGTCCTGTACTGTGACCCGGTTCTGGTGTCCTGTACTGTGACCGGGTTCTGGTGCCCTGTACTGTGACCGGGTTCTGGTGTCCTGTACTGTGACCGGGTTCTGGTGCCCTGTACTGTGACCTGGTTCTGGTGTCCTGTACTGTGACCCGGTTCTGGTGTCCTGTACTGTGACCTGGTTCTGGTGTCCTGTACTGTGACCCGGTTCTGGTGCCCTGTACTGTGACCTGGTTCTGGTGTCCTGTACTGTGACCCGGTTCTGGTGCCCTCTCCTGTACTGTGACCCGGTTCTGGGTTTATTCTCCTGTACTGTGACCCGGTTCTGGTGTCCTGTACTGTGACCCGGTTCCGGTGCCCTGTACTGTGACCCGGTTCTGGTGCCCTCTCCTGTACTGTGACCCGGTTCCGGTGCCCTGTACTGTGACCCGGTTCCGGTGTCCTGTACTGTGACCCGGTTCTGGTTGCCCTCTCGGGGTCACTCACCCTCCTCCTCCCAGGCTCTCAGCTCCTCCGGGCGGCTCCTCCGGACGCTGCCCAGGAACTCGGGGGGCACGGGGCGCATCCTGTGGTCCAGCCGCTGGGGGGCGCCGCTCTCCCGCTCGTAGGCTTCCTGTGCCCGGCCGCAGTGTTCCCGGAGCTCCCGGGCGTCCAGCAGCTCCAGCTCCCCCAGCAGAGAGTCCCGCTCCCCGGAGCCCAGCTCATCCCAGAACCGCAGCAGCTGCTCCTGCCCGGCCTCCCGCAGCCTCCGCCGGATCTCCAGCTCACGCTCCATGGAAGGAACCGGAACCCGACACCGGCCCGTTACTATAGAAACCGGGAGACAGCGGTGACACTGCGGAGCCCTCCGCGCCCGGTAACTATGGCGACCAGAGGTTCAGGCATCACCTGAGGAGCACCGGCAGGGGGCGGGGATAGGCGGAGCTACCAGGGGGGGGGGCTGAGCCTGAGGAGGTCACGTGACGTTCGACCATTATACAAATACACTGGGCGGGAGTCTCGTGAGGTAGATGGGTCTGGTGGAGAGGGGTGTGTGTGGACCTGATACCATGTAATAGTCACAGCCCCCACTATACCCCCATAACAGTGCCCCCATAACAGAGTCCACCACCCCCATCATCCCCACAGCAGAGTCCATCATCCCCATAACAGAGTCCACCACCCTCATCATCCCCATAAGAGTCCACCACCCCCATCATCCCCATAAGAGTCCACCACCCTCATCATCCCCATAAGAGTCCACCACCCTCATCATCCCCATAACAGAGTCCACCACCCCCATCATCCCCATAAGAGTCCACCACCCTCATCATCCCCATAACAGAGTCCACCACCCTCATCATCCCCATAACAGAGTCCACCACCCTCATCATCCCCATAACAGAGTCCACCACCCTCATCATCCCCATAACAGAGTCCACCACCCCCATCATCCCCATAAGAGTCCACCACCCTCATCATCCCCATAACAGAGTCCACCACCCTCATCATCCCCATAACAGAGTCCACCACCCTCATCATCCCCATAACAGAGTCCACCACCCTCATCATCCCCATAAGAGTCCACCACCCTCATCATCCCCATAAGAGTCCACCACCCTCATCATCCCCATAACAGAGTCCACCACCCTCATCATCCCCATAACAGAGTCCACCACCCTCATCATCCCCATAATAGTGTCCACCACCCTCATCATCCCCATAACAGAGTCCACCACCCTCATCATCCCCATAAGAGTCCACCACCCTCATCATCCCCATAACAGAGTCCACCACCCTCATCATCCCCATAATAGTGTCCACCACCCTCATCATCCCCATAATAGTGTCCACCACCCTCATCATCCCCATAACAGAGTCCACCACCCTCATCATCCCCATAACAGAGTCCACTGCCCTCATCATCCCCATAACAGAGTCCACTGCCCTCATCATCCCCATAAGAGTCCACCACCCTCATCATCCCCATAAGAGTCCACCACCCTCATCATCCCCATAACAGAGTCCACCACCCTCATCATCCCCATAAGAGTCCACCACCCTCATCATCCCCATAACAGAGTCCACCACCCTCATCATCCCCATAATAGTGTCCACCACCCTCATCATCCCCATAACAGAGTCCACCACCCTCATCATCCCCATAAGAGTCCACCACCCTCATCATCCCCATAAGAGTCCACCACCCTCATCATCCCCATAATAGTGTCCACCACCCTCATCATCCCCATAACAGAGTCCATCACCCTCATCATCCCCATAACAGAGCCCATCACCCTCATCATCCCCATAACAGAGTCCACCACCCTCATCATCCCCATAACAGAGTCCATCACCCTCATCATCCCCATAAGAGTCCACCACCCTCATCATCCCCATAAGAGTCCACCACCCTCATCATCCCCATAATAGTGTCCACCACCCTCATCATCCCCATAACAGAGTCCATCACCCTCATCATCCCCATAACAGAGTCCACCACCCTCATCATCCCCATAACAGAGTCCATCACCCTCATCATCCCCATAAGAGTCCATCACCCTCATCATCCCCATAACAGAGTCCACCACCCTCATCATCCCCATAACAGAGTCCACCACCCTCATCATCCCCATAACAGAGTCCACCACCCTCATCATCCCCATAACAGAGTCCACCACCCTCATCATCCCCATAAGAGTCCATCACCCTCATCATCCCCATAAGAGAGTCCACCACCCTCATCATCCCCATAATAGTGTCCACCACCCTCATCATCCCCATAAGAGTCCACCACCCTCATCATCCCCATAAGAGTCCACCACCCTCATCATCCCCATAAGAGTCCACCACCCTCATCATCCCCATAACAGAGTCCACCACCCTCATCATCCCCATAACAGAGTCCACCACCCTCATCATCCCCCATAAGAGTCCACCACCCTCATCATCCCCATAACAGAGTCCACCACCCTCATCATCCCCCATAAGAGTCCACCACCCCCATCATCCCCATAACAGAGTACACCACTCTCATCATCCCCATAACAGAGTCCACCACCCTCATCATCCCCATAAGAGTCCACCACCCTCATCATCCCCATAACAGAGTCCACCACCCTCATCATCCCCATAACAGAGTCCACCACCCTCATCATCCCCATAATAGTGTCCACCACCCTCATCATCCCCATAATAGTGTCCACCACCCTCATCATCCCCATAAGAGTCCACCACCCTCATCATCCCCATAAGAGTCCACCACTCTCATCATCCCCATAAGAGTCCACCACCCCCATCATCCCCATAACAGAGTCCACCACCCCCATCATCCCCATAACAGAGTCCACCACCCCCATCATCCCCATAACAGAGTCCACCACCCCCATCATCCCCATAACAGTCTAAATTGCATCTATTTAAATAAAGTTTTATTTTGCTGTTTGTCCTGGATATAATTACTTGCGCCCACTGCTGCTGAGACTCTGTTTTTCTTCTTGGCTTGTAGGTTATACAGGGGTCTTTGTGCGTCTGGGCCTGAAGGAGAACATGTGCGGTGAGGATGACGGGGGCGCTGCCAGCATCCACCCTGTGCAAACATCCAGAGAGGACGCCAGGACAGCACGCGCCTTGTCATAAACATGTTTTGCAGGTGAGATGTTTTGTCCAATGGAGATTTAAAGGGATACTCCGCCATGTCATAAGCTGAACTGTGTTAGGTCACATGTTTGACAAAAGGGCGGAGCTTAAATGCTGGGTAACCTGGCTGTGAGTTGAGGAAAGGAAAGTGTTAAGCAAAGTATTGGTTAAGGCAGTGATTTCCAATCAGTGTGTCTCCAGCTGTTGCAAAACTACAACACCCAGCTTGCTTGGAGAGCCTTTGTCTGTCCGGGCATGCTGGAAGTTGTAGTTATGCAACCGATGAAATCACTGTGGTTGAGAAACACTGCCCTATAGGCCAGTGTTTCCCAACCAGGGTGTCTCCAGCTGTTGCAAAACTACAACTCCCAGCATGCCCGGACAGCCGTTGGCTGTCCGGGCATGCTGGAAGTTGTAGTCATGTAACCGATGAAATCACTGTGGTTGAGAAACACTGCCCTATAGGCCAGTGTTTCCCAACCAGTGTGCCTCCAGCTGTTGCAAAACTACAACACCCAGCATGCTCGGACAGCCAACGGCTGTCCGGGCATGCTGGGAGTTGTAGTTTTGCAACAGCTGGAGACACCCTGGTTGGGAAACATTGAGTCAAGATAATAAGGTTTTTCTTTTTTACTTGCACCGCGCACACGGTCACATTTCTGCTGCGGAAATTCCGATTCCGGACATATCAATTATTTCTGCAGAATCCGCTGCATTACCTATGGAGACGGCGTATTTCCGTGTGGTCCTAGTGCCGGCATGTTCTGCTGGCGCGCTCAGTCTGGTGAATGTCAGGCGGAAATTTTTTGGGCTGACATTCTGCAAAAAAATCTGCCGTGTACACATACCCTAACAAGTATAGGGACCGTAATAGGGCTCGCAGCTAGGGGGCGCACCACTACTGGTGATATTACAGATCACTGTGTACCTGCCACTGGAAAAGTGAAAGAAACACTGTGGGATTTTTTATTTTATGTTTTATTTATTAGAGAATAATGTAGCGGTTCTTGTGCATACCTGTGCTTACCTGTTTTAGTGGATATGGCAGGGATTTTTTTTTTTGCCATTTTGATGCAATTCCATCACTAAAATGATTTCCTAATGCTGCCTTCATTTCCCATGAATCCTTTGGCTTTGCAGAGAGAGTGTGGAATCTGATCACTGCACCTGGTCATCTAATTCGATTGCTGGTGCTGGAGGTCACCAGTCATCTGTGGGTTTGGGTCAGTTCACATTATGTGCAGTTTTGATGCATTTTCTTATTCAAGGCTCCACTTTTCCTCTGCACAAGGAATGTCCCCATTGTGTTTTTTGCTATTTATTTTTATTTATTTCTTCTTATTATTTTTTTTTGTTTTTGCTGTGATTTTCCCAAAACCCTAACAAAAATGATGCTATTTTACTGCAATAATAAAAATCGCGGTAAAAATGTCTGGCTGGTGATCACATGACCCAGTTACAGTAATAAAACACATGGATGCAGCCAGATGGCACTGTAGCACTAGTGATGGTGAGTGTGCATGATATGGGGAAAAAAAATAAATCAGAATCTGAAGGGCTTCTTGAAGGAATCCAGATAATGTAGGGCAGTGATCTCAAACTGTGGCCCTCCAGATGTTGCAAAACTTCAACTCCCAGCATGCCCGGACAGCCAACGGCTGTCCGGGCATGCTGGGAGTTGAAGTTTTGCAACAGTTGGAGGCACCCTAGTCTGAAAACAATTTACTAAGGTGTATAGGGGTCAGTCTGGGCATGCTGGAAGTTGAAGTTTTGCAACATCTGGAGGGCCACGGTTTGACACCACTGATACTGATGTAGGGGGAGGGGTGGGGACAAACTATAATTATCATACGGTAAGTGTTTAGTTTCTTAGGCTAAGCTCTAATTGTGGCCATAGTATAGTAGGGACCACATTTTACATATAACCACGGACCCCAAGATTACTCTGCACTCATATATATATATATATATATATAAATGTCTTTATTTCAGTTCACAATACAAACAGCAAAAACTAAGTATTAATTTCCAAAGTCATCTAAAATAACTATATCACCATGAGCACTTGGTTGTAAACAATACGTACATCAATACGAGTAAAAAAAACAAACAAAAAAAAAACATGGGGATTGAGGGGGGGGGGGGGGGGAGGTCGTTGATTTTTAGAAGAGCACCCATTGGAATGTATTAAACTGCAGAAATCGTGTACCTTAAAGGGGTTTTCCAGGAAAAACTTTATATTATATATATATATATATATATATATATATATATATATCTCAACTGGCTCCAGAAAGTCAAGCAGATTTGTAAATTACTTCTATAAAAAAATATTAATCCTTTCAGGACTCATGAGCTGCTGAAGTTGAGTTGTTCTTTTCTGTCTAAGTGCTCTCTGATGACACGTGTCTCGGGAACTGTCCAGAGTAGAAGAAAATCTAAATAGCAAACCTCTTCTACTCTGTGCAGTTCCCGAGACAAGCAGAGATGTCAGCAGAGAGCACTGTTGCCATACAGAAAAGAACAACTCAACTTCAGCAGCTGATAATTATTGGAAGGATTAAGATTTTTTTTTTAATAGATGTAATTTACAAATCTGTTTAACATTATGGAGCTAGATGATATATAAAAAAAGAAAAAAAGTTTTTTCCTGGAATACCCCTTTAATGCAATCTTATCAAAGACTTTAAAGGGGTACTCTGACCCTAGACATGTTTGGATAGAGTATAACATGTCTGATTCTGGGCCGGAACTGAGGTGTTACAGTCATGGAAGCCTAGGGCTTCCGTGATCGTGACGACATGCCGCGCCCCCTCCATTTCTGTCTATGGGAGGGGGCGTGGCGGCTGTGATCGCCATTAATCCGGCACGGAGCGGAGTTTGCTCCGTGCACCGGATGACTGGGGTGCCACGGTGGAGATCGCAAGGGGTCCCCAGCAGCCGGACTCCCACGATCAGGCATCTTATCCCCTATCCTTTAAGGGAGTACCCCTTTAAGGGATAATTATCAAATCCTGTATTGAGGAAGAGTGGTGCAGTTGCCAGTAGCAACCAATCAGATTGTTTCTTTTATTTTACGATTTTTGACCACGACACACGCCAGGCCCAGGTCACCAGGTAGTTTTGAGTTTGCTCAGTTACATTTACTTCATTTACGTCAGCCATCTTTCCTAGACCCGTGGTTCCATGCCCCCTTCTTTATAACAATATAGTCGTATTTTTAGGGCTCTGGATATGTTTGATAGCAGCTATAATGGCAGCCATATAGGTTGTCACCCAGCTTTTCCGGAAACTGATGAAACTAAGAATTGGCTGAAGAGTGTAGCTAGTCTGTCGAGGCATCCATTTTTACTTCACAACATATGGTGACTCAGATAGGAGACACATTGGTACTGGGGATTTTTGGGTTCTCTAGGATAGTCTCTCAGCTATACATTAACTATAATAAAGGGGTATTCCCAGAATTTTTTTTATTTGACTATGCTACAGGGGCTGTAAAGTTAGAGTAGTCCATAATATAGTGTCTGTACCTGTGTGTGACGTTTTTCTCACAATTCTTCTGTGATTTTCCCTCCAATATTTATTTTTACCAGCAAAATGACTGTTGTCTCAGATTTTTCCCAGGTTGCAATGCGGCCGAGACCTGACATCACTAGTCAGCTGATGACAGGGAGCCTATCTGCTTCAATGGGTGGAGGGATCAATCTGCAACTAATGCAACAGCTGGAGGCACCCTGATTGAAAACCACGGGTCTTTTGAATGGATGCAGCTCATTTATGTTTCAATGGGTGGGGTGGCTGATGTGTGGGAGGGAGGAAGATGGAATTATGGGATTTGTAGGCAAAAAAGAAAACTCAAACAGGAAATACCAGTTCACAAAAAGCTAGCCACAGTGTTATGGTAATCTCACAACATAGCCATTTATCCCCAAGACAAGCGCAGATCCTTCCTAAGCATGTCCATTACTGTCTGCCAGGTACATACTAAAATCACCTTATGGTGGAGAACCCCTTTAAAGGAGATATATCATGCTCAAAAACATATCCTCTATCTGCAGTATAAGGGATAAGTATTAGATTGCGGGGGTCCAACCACTGGGGACCCCTGTGTTCTCCTGCATGTGACCACTGCTCTCCCAGGGAACAGGAGGTGCCCACCCCCACACGAAGCGGCGGCAGACACGCCCCCTCCATATATCTCTATGGGAGAGCCGTTAGGCTCTCCCATAGAGATATATGGAGGGGGCGTGTCGGCTGCCGTTTCGTGCGTTGGTTCGGGACGCTCTGTTTCGGGGACAGCCGCAGCCCTGTACAGGAGATCGCGGGGGGTCCAACCGCAGATATACTGCAGACAGGGGGTATGTTTTCGGGCATGATCCTTCTCTTTTAACTACATACATGGCACAGGCCAGCAGGTGAGATGTGTACACCCGGGCACAGGGGAGATCAATGCAAACCCACTGAGTGCCCATATCCAAGGTCCTTTATCCGCCGGCCCCCGTTCACAGCTTGGTGGTCCTCTGTAGGTAGATGGAGCTCGGCTTCTGAATGTAGGGATTGGAATATCCCTCCTTGTTCACTGTCTCGATGCACCTCCGAATAAAAAGCAGAATGACGTCCAACAGCAACTCAAAAAACTCTGCCAGGGTGCAGACAGAGAAGCCCACCCACAGGCCGACCAAGCCCCCCATGTTAGAGAGGAGATTAATTTCCTGCAACAAAAAAGAAAGAAAATCCTAAATAAAGGTCGGGCTGCTGATATTCCAGTCACATCCATCCAGAGCTGCATTATAGAAGCACTCCGGGGATTTATTTACTTGATTTGCTTTTATAGTGCAGCATAGGCTATTATTACAGTATAATATAGAGGTTCTTGTGTATGCTTTGTGCTTACCCGTTTTATCTGATGTGGCAGGCATGGGGTTACAGCAATACTAATTCCTAGTTCAGAACAGAAATAATCTTCTCATGCTTCCTACATTTCCCAGGAATCCTCTTGATTTTGCAGAGAGAAAGGAAGTGGAGTCTCATCACTGCAATTTACCAACCTAATCGCCCGCTTAGACTCCAGCAACCAGAAACCTGTGAAACTGTGTTTTGCTTTGGTATTCCAAAAGCACTTTTAAAAATGGCATGGTTTTTACTGCAATCTGCGCATTTGTTATTTTAGTAAAATTACCGCAAAAAAAGAGCAAAAACACGATGTGTGAGAATAGATTTAGGGGAGTTATATAACTACTATATATTCTAATTTCATAATGATAGCAGCAGTATACAGATAGAGCTAGAGGGAAGGTGTATAACTACTATATATCCTGATCCCATGGAGGTAGCAGCAGTATACAGATAGAGCTAGAGGGAAGGTGTATAACTACTATATATCCTGATCCCATAGAGATAGCAGCAGTATACAGATAGAGCTGGAGGAGAGGTGTATAACTACTATATATCATGATCCCCTAGAGACAGCAGCAGTATACAGATAGAGCTGGAGGAGAGGTGTATAACTACTATATATCCTGATCTCATAGAGATAGCAGCAGTATACAGATAGAGCTTGAGGGGAGGTGTATAACTACTATATATTCTGATCCCTTAGAGATAGTAGCAGTATACAGATAGAGCTGGAGGGGAGGTGTATAACTACTATATATACTGATCCCATAGACATAGCAGCAGTATACAGATAGAGCTGGGTGGGGTCTGGGAGCTTGTAGAAGGGATCTGATGATGTCATACTGTAGTTCACATGAAGTCAGCTGACTCAGGACTGGCCACTTCCTTTCACACATTAAACACTGAGATTTATTTTTTGTGGGTTAGACTGGTAATCACATGACCCAGTTACAACAATGAACTGCTTCGACACAGCAGCCATGTCAGGATGGTGCATATGTTCACCTTGGTCCTCACCGTCATGGATGGTTCCTCTTCTATCAGCTCAAAGTTGAGTTGTTTGAAATAAACCACGACCTTCACAAAATTATCCCTAGAGAAACAAAAGGGAAGTCAGGAAACACAGATAAAGGGACAATAACCCTAAAAGGGCTGCAGCTTATCATAGAGCATTATAAGAAGAACGACAGAAAGTAGTGATCAGTGTGGGGGAGTCAGGGTCACCCGCCCCACTGAAAAACACTACATTCAGCCTCCCTGTAGCCTGACGTGGCTGATAACAGGGAGCAATAGACTGTATGCCAGATACCTGATAAGTGATGGATTGTCCGCTACGTCTTTCATTTGGCCTCCCCACTCTTTAAGGTCCTTGGAGAAATTTTCCTATAAACAGAAATACTGTTGTAAAGCACATATATGTATATATATAGATATATATTAATAAATATAAATAAATATATATTTATGTATTTATTTATATGTGTATAGATTTATAAATATTATATATATATATATATATATATATATATATATATAGTAATAAATATATATATATGTATGTATTTATATAAATGTGTATAGATTTATATATATTAAATATATATTTATTAATAAATATATATCTATGTATTTATATGTGTATAGATTTATACATATTATATATATTAATAAATATAAATAAATATATATCTATGTATTTATTTATATGTGTATAGATTTATAAATATTATATATATAGTAATAAATATACCGTAAATAAATATATCTATGTATTTATATAAATATGTGTATAGATTTATATATATTAAATATATATTTATTAATAAATATAAATAAATATATATCTATGTATTTATATGTGTATAGATTTATAAATATTATATATATAGTAATAAATATAAATAAATATATATCTATGTATTTATTTATATAAATATGTGTATATATATTAATATATATAAATAAATATATATTTATTTACATAAATATGTATAAATAATTATATATATATATATATATATATATATATATATATATTAGGAGGCTGAGATATGAGGTGCTGTTTGCAGAGTTCCCTCCATGTTACAAGCAGCTCTACAGTGTAAGGACCCTACATACAGCGCCCCATGAACGTCTTGTGGGTGTCCCACCACTGAAACCCCTACCAAGATCAACATCCTATGTGCATACAGCAGTGTTTTCCAACCAAGGTGCCTCCAGCTGTTACAAAACTACAACTCCCAGCATGCCCGGACAGCCAACGGCTGTCCGGGCATGTTGGGAGTTGTAGTTTTGCAACAGCTGAAGGCACCCTGGTTGAGAACCACTAGCGTACCCCTGTTTTCATTGTGGGATGTTGCAAATTTGTTATCGATTTTAGACACTTTTTAAGCCTCCTACGACAATTTTCCAAAGTGTGGCAAATTTAGAAAAGGTAGGTACCATTTTTTTAAAATACATATCTAATGTAAAGTACTCCGGTCACAAGGAGGCAAGAGATATGTGTCTATCACGTGTAGAGAGTTGCGCCATATTTATTATGCCATTTTGGGATAATATTTTGGGGCAGTTCGGTCAAATTGTGTTAGATTGTGTAACGTATCATCTCACATGTGGTGTCGCACTACACGTCCCGCATACCCAGATCGAATATGTGACACTTACGATAAAAGCGCTGGACGGCCACTGGGATCCCGACACGGTCAGCTCATAAATGTCTTCTCTGTCACAAGGAAACACAGATTAGTATAAAGGTGAACAACATTTATCTAGTGTTCTCTGCTTCTGGTAACGCAAAGGTGGACACTTGGAACCGCAGGGGCGGGCCTTGACATGCAAATCAAATTCAATAGATAATGTAGAAATGTTTATAAGAGTTATCCATAGAAAAATAGAGCTGATTTCTTTGAAACAGCACCACAACTGTCCACAGGTTGTGTGAGGGGTATTGCAGCTTAGTTCCATTGAATAGAGCCAAGTTGTATTACCAAACACAACCTGAGGACAGGTGTGGCGCTGCTTTGAAGAAATTATCTCAGTTTTTTTTTTTATTATTCCTGGATAACCCCTTTAAGGCTTCTCTCTCTGGAGTCCTGTCTCCCTACAGGTGTCACCTCACTTAATGTGGTGGTTTGGGGATCTAAATAAATTTAGGGGTCTGATTTGGGGGTATAAATTGATTTAGGAGGTCTGTTTTGGGGTCTGAATTGACTTAAGGGTCTGGTCTGGGATCTGAGTACATTCAGGGGTTTTGGTCTGGGGTCTGAATAAATGAAGGGGGTTTGGGGTCTAAATAAATTGAGAGGATCTGATTTTGGGTCTAGATTGATTAAGATGATTGGTCTGAATGAATTTAGATGTCTTGTCTTGGATCTAAGTAAATTTATGGGGTCTGGGCTGAGGTCTAAATTGATTTAGAGGGTCTGTATTTGAGTCTGAGTTCACTTAAGGGATTGGTCTGGGGTCTAAATTAATTTAGGGGTCCGGTCTGGGATCTGAGTAAATTCAGGGGTTTCGGTCTGGGGTCCGAAAAAATACAGGGGGTTTGGAGATCTAAATTGGTCTGATTTGATTTGGGGGTATAAATTGATTTTGAGGGTCTGTTCTGGGGTCTGAGTTGACTTAGGGATCTGGTCTGAGGTCTAAATTTACATGGGGGCATGAGGTGTGAATTTATCTAGTTGTGTGGTCTGTGGTCCAAATTTATTTAGATAATTGGTCTAAATTCATTTAAGTGTCTTGTCTGGGGCGGAATCTGGTATCTAAATCAATTTAGAGGGTCTGTTCTGAGGTCTGAATTGATTTAGGGGTCGGTCTGGGATCTGAGTAAATTTAGGGGTTTTGCTCTTGGGTCTGAATAAATTCAAAGGGTTTGGGGGGGGGTCTAAATAAATGTGGGGGTTTTGATTTGGGGTCTAAATTGATTTAGATAATTGGTCTGAATTCATTTAGATGTCTTGTCTATGGTCTGAATAAATTCAGGGGGTCTGATCTGGGGTACAAATTGATTTAGAGGGTCCATTCTGGGATCTTAGGAAAATTTGGGGTTTTGGACTGGAGTCTGGATACATTTAGGTGGTTGGGTCTGTGATCTGAATAAATCAAGGTTGTCTGGTCTGGAGTCTGAATTATTTTAGGGGTCTAAATTGATTTTGGGGTCTGAATTTGGGGTCTAAAATTATTTGAGAGTAATGTCTGAATACATTTTGAGGTGCACCCTCTCCCTTTTCTCCTACTACCACATTGGGCAATAAGTGGCTTGGAACCATACATTGGAGGAGGGTGGCATCAACCGGCACCTCAGGGACCACTCCGCCAGGTTAAAGATTTTGGGTGCATGTATGGTCTCCATTGCAGCTATCACTGGTGATTTTAACCAGCACCAGATCTGGTTATTCCATCATCACTCCAGTACCACTGTGTTGGTCAAGTCTGCATAACGGCTTAGAGGGCGCTGTAATGGCGGCCATATTGACTATCACCCTACTTTCCCAAAACCAGATCTAACTGTAAGTCCTGTGTTCAGAGTAATAGTTTTTCTTCTTCTCTTTTCCAGGTACAATTATAGGAGCAGCCGCCTCTCTCTCTGCCTCTCTCTCTGCCTCTCTCTCTGCCTCTCTCTCTCTCTCTCTCTGCCTCTCTCTCTCTCTCTCTCTCTCTCTCTCTCTCTCTTTCTCTCTTTCTCTCTCGGGCCATCATGTGATTAAGAAAAGCAGAATTGGCATAATAGTGATGTTTGCTGTAGTCAGCTGGAAACAGGCAGGAAATTCTAGACCTGTGTCATGTGCTCTGTGGTTGCACCAACACGACCGACGACCAAGCGATGACTAAAGAGGTATTTCAGTCCATCCCCTATATCTCTGCCGCTCCTGTTAAAGGGGTTATCCAGGAAATATACTTTTTGATATATATATATATATATATCAACTGGGTACAGAAAGTTAAACAGATTTGTAAATGACTTCTATAAAAAAAAATCTTAATCCTTTCAGTACTTATGAGCTGATGAAGTTGAGTTGTTATTTCTGTCTAAGTGATCTGATGACACCTGTCTCAGGAACTATCCAGGGTAGAAGCAAATCCCCATAGCAAACCTCTTCTACTCTCTCCAGTTCCCGAGACAAGCTGAGATGTCAGCAGAGAGCACTGTTGTCAGACAGAAAAGAACAACTCAACTTCAGCAGCCGGTAATTATTGGAAGGATTAAGATTTTTAAATAGAAGTCATTTACAAATCTGTTTAACTTTCTGGAGCCAGTTGATATATAAATAAAAGTTTTTCTTGGAATACCCCTTTAAATTAATAGAATACTAGAAAGACATTCAGAAAGAAGAGTGCTGTGATATTCAGAATCTGCAGAAAGCTGGGTGATGAAAATAAACATCAAGATAACTAGAAAACAGCTGAAAAGCTGCATTTCTATCATTACAGGAATTATCACCAAGCTTTTTCAGATTCCTGAATGGTAAAACCACCTTTTTATTGCTAATCTACACAGATTCGCCATTGAGGACTCTAGAAAAAAGCTGAGTGATAACCCCATATGGAAATGTTTCTCATTCTAGGTGCCTCCAGCTGTTGCAAAACGACAACCCCCAGTATGCCCGGACAGCCGTTGGCTGTCCGGGCATGCTGGGAGGTGTCGTTTTGCAACTGCTAGAGGCACACTGGTTGGGAAACCCTGCTTTAGGGAGCCGTATTGGCAGCTATATCATTAGTCTTCCAGCTTTTGTTCTTTAGATATTGTGAAACTACAATTCCCAGCATGCCCTGTCAGCCACAGTGGGTTGTAGTTTCATGCCAGCTGGAGTGCTGCAGTTTGAAGAACACTGTATCAATGATTTTTTTTTTCTTGCTCTTTGATGGGTGCAGTTCACTTACTTGCACTGTAGGGGGCAGTGGCAGATTAACTCATCATGTGCAAATTTAAATTCGTAAAGCTTCACGCAGTCACCTGGAAGCATAAAATGCAATGGTCAAAGCGTAACACAGTCACGATGCAGAAAATGGAGGCGTTAAGCCGTTAACAAAAAATGCTTAGAGGGGTTATCCAGGGTTAAAAAACACAGGGTTGATGTCTTAACAAAAACAGCGCCACACGTCTCCTCAGGTTGTGTGCGGAATTGCAGATCAGTTCCATCGGCGTGAATAGAGCCAAGCTGTAATGACACCCACAACCTGAGAAGAGGTGTGGCGCTGTTTGTCCCATTAAAGTACACTATGACATCCTAGTGCAAGCTTGAAAATGGCTGATAAGAGAGAGCATTAGAGAGTGTAATGAAGAGTAGATCTGACTTACGGACAGCGGTGTTGCTGAGATTACACTTGGGGTTCCCCAGCTCTTTTGGATAAGCGAACTCCCAGTGGGAACAACCGCAGTTGTCGATGATGCTTTGCTGGGCACACGTCCGTTTACAGGCCTGCGGGCAACAGCAAAACACAGCAAGGTCAGAGCAAGCGGGCACTCACAGAGCAAGTGTGCACTCACATACCGAGGGGGGCTGACCAAGATGACACGTATATGGGGCTGACCAAGATGGCCGGTATATGGAGGCTGACCAAGATGGCCGGTATATGGAGGCTGACCAAGATGGCCGGTATATGGGGGCTGACCAAGATGGCCGGTATATGGGGGCTGACCAAGATGGCCGGTATATGGGGGCTGACCAAGATGGCCGGTATATGGGGCTGACCAAGATGGCCGGTATATGGGGGCTGACCAAGATGGCCGGTATATGGGGGCTGACCAAGATGGCCGGTATATGGGGGCTGACCAAGATGGCCGGTATATGGAGGCTGACCAAGATGGCCGGTATATGGGGGCTGACCAAGATGGCCGGTATATGGGGGCTGACCAAGATGGCCGGTATATGGGGGCTGACCAAGATGGCCGGTATATGGGGGCTGACCAAGATGGCCGGTATATGGGGGCTGACCAAGATGGCCGGTATAGGGGGGCTGACCAAGATGGCCGGTATATGGGGGCTGACCAAGATGGCCGGTATATGGGGGCTGACCAAGATGGCCGGTATATGGGGGCTGACCAAGATGGCCGGTATATGGGGGCTGACCAAGATGGCCGGTATAGGGGGGCTGACCAAGATGGCCGGTATATGGGGGCTGACCAAGATGGCCGGTATATGGGGGCTGACAGCTCAACATTGTCTTTTATAGAGGCACCTCTAGGGTATGCTGAGATAGAAGGGAATGGGCTGTCCTGTCTGACATCTAAGATCCTGGTATAAGACAGGAGAAAAACATTACCTAGATCAGTGTGTCCCAACCAGGGAGCCTCCAGCTGTTGCAAAACTACAAATCCCAGCATGCCTGGACAGCTAAAGGCTGTCCAGGCATGCTGGAATTTGTAGTTTTGCAACAGCTGGATGCACCCTGGTTGGGAAACATTGAATATAAGGACAATTACGCCATATAATTACGCTAAAAGGACAGGAATTAATCGGAGAAAAAAATAGTGCATGCACCAAGCTTTTTTAGATTCCTGAATAGTAAAACCCACTTTTTATTGCTAATCTAGACAGACTTGCCATTGAGGGCTCTAGAAAAGCTGATTGATAACCCCATAGGGAAATGTTTTCCAAACTGGGTGCCTCCAGCTGTTGCAAAACAACAACTCCCCAGCATGCCAATGGCTGTGCAGGCATGCTGGGAGTTGTCATTTAGCAACAGCTGGAGGCACCCTGGTTGGGAAACCCTGAATATAAGGACAATTACGCCGTATAATTACGCTAAAAGGACAGGAATTAAACGGGGAAAAAAATAGTGCATGCACCAAGCTTTTTTAGATTCCTGAATGGTAAAACCCACTTTTTATTGCTAATCTAGACAGACTTGCCATTGAGGGCTCTAGAAAAGCTGATTGATAACCCCATAGGGAAATGTTTTTCAAACTGGGTGCCTCCAGCTGTTGCAAAACAACAACTCCCCAGCATGCCAACGGCTGTGCAGGCATGCTGGGAGTTGTCATTTAGCAACAGCTGGAGGCACACAGGTTGGGAAACCCTGCTTTAGGGAGCTGTAGTGGCAGCTATATCATTAGTCTTCAATCTTTTGTCTTCTATAGGTCTTTAGATATTGTGAAACTACAATTCCCAGCATGCCCTGTCAGCCGCAGCAATGCTGTAAGTTGTAGTTTCCTGACAGCTGGAGTGCTGCATTTTGAAGAACACTGTATAAATGATTATTTTTCCTGCTCTTTGATGGGTGCTGTTCACTTACTTGCACTATTTTTTTTCTCCGGTAAATAACCAGATTCCCGACAGACTCCATTCAAGTCAATGGGATGAGTAAGTATCACTTTTATTTTCTTCTCCATTGTTATGCCAGCCGGAGCTCATACCCCACATACCCCTAAAACCACATTTTGGCTTTAGATTCAAAAGCTGCATCTAAAAACTTGTCTCTGTGCGTAACAGGCTGAGCTGACCTCTCGTGTGTACCCAGCTCCATACACGTCCTTATAGAAGTTCTTGATGTCCTCCCCTTCGGTGCACTGGCTTATATATGGTGATTTCAGCCGGTCAATGTGAACCTGCAAAGATATATCCATTAGTATTATTAATAATAATATAGAATTATATACAGCAGCATTCCCCAACCTGAAATGACTATTCCCATTATGCCCAGACAGAAGAAACATGATGGGAGTTGTCATCTTGCAGCAGCTGGAGAGCCACAAATTGGGGAACATTGATATACAGAACAGTATATTGTACAATATTTCACTTATTGTTACAGTGACATCTAGTGGTCAGTAGGGAGAAACACATATTATTTTGAAAGACTGGAAATACTAAAGCATTTTGCTCTTCAGCTGTTGCAAATCCACCACCCCCATCATGCCCGGACAGCTAATGGTAGTTGTGTTTTTGCTTGTCAAGGCATGATGGGAGTTGTAGCTCTATCAGGATAAAATATATCCAATGTGCAGATTTATTTAATGACAGTGGCCCTTCAGGGCATCCTGTTACCTTCATCAGGCCGATATCAGTTTCAGCTCCGGGTGGGACATTGACACCTTCATCCTCGGGAAACGGCATCTGGGCCTGATCGTGAATGAGGAGGCGGATGCCGGCGGAGTGCGTCATGTCCCTGACATATTCTATCTGCTGTATGAACAGCTCCAGGTGCAGACCTGCCGGGCACACAGACGGGTCAGTGATAATATCTGAAGGCTTCAGCCATAGTGTCACCCCAACAGTACCAACCACAGAACCGCCTAACAGTACCAACCTCAGAGCCCCTAACAGTACCAACCAAAGAGCCCCTAACAGTACCGACCACAGAGCCCCCTAACAGTACCAGCTACAGAGCCCCCTAACAGTAACAGCCACAGAGCCCCCAACAGTACCAACCACAGAGCCCGCTAACAGTACCGACCACAGAGCCCCCTAACAGTACCAACCTCAGAGCCCCTAACAGTACCAACCAAAGAGCCCCTAACAGTACCGACCACAGAGCCCCCTAACAGTACCAGCTACAGAGCCCCCTAACAGTAACAGCCACAGAGCCCCCAACAGTACCAACCACAGAGCCCGCTAACAGTACCGACCACAGAGCCCCTAACAGTACCGACCACAGAGCCCCCTAACAGTACCGACCACAGAGCCCCCTAACAGTACCAGCCACAGAGCCCCCTAACAGTACCAACCACAGAGCCCCCTAACAGTACCAGCCACAGAGCCCCCTAACAGTACCGACCACAGAGCCCCCTAACAGTACCAGCCACAGAGCCCCCTAACAGTACCGACCACAGAGCCCGCTAACAGTACCGACCACAGAGCCCCTAACAGTACCGACCACAGAGCCCCCTAACAGTACCGACCACAGAGCCCCCTAACAGTACCAGCCACAGAGCCCCCTAACAGTACCGACCACAGAGCCCGCTAACAGTACCAGCCACAGAGCCCCCTAACAGTACCGACCACAGAGCCCCCTAACAGTACCGACCACAGAGCCCCCTAACAGTACCAGCCACAGAGCCCCCTAACAGTACCGACCACAGAGCCCCCTAACAGTACCAGCCACAGAGCCCCCTAACAGTACCAACCACAGAGCCCCCTAACAGTACCAGCCACAGAGCCCCCTAACAGTACCAGACACAGAGCCCCCTAACAGTACCAACCACAGAGCCCCCTAACAGTACCAGCCACAGAGCCCCCTAACAGTACCAGCCACAGAGCCCCCTAACAGTACCAACCACAGAGCCCCCTAACAGTACCAGCCACAGAGCCCCCTAACAGTACCAACCACAGAGCCCCCTAACAGTACCAGCCACAGAGCCCCCTAACAGTACCAGCCACAGAGCCTCCTAACAGTACCAACCACAGAGCCCCCTAACAGTACCAGCCACAGAGCCCCCTAACAGTACCAGCCACAGAGCCCCCTAACAGTACCAGCCACAGAGCCCCCTAACAGTACCAGCCACAGAGCCCCCTAACAGTACCAGCCACAGAGCCCCCTAACAGTACCAGCCACAGAGCCCCCTAACAGTACCAACCACAGAGCCCCCTAACAGTACCAGCCACAGAGCCTCCTAACAGTACCAGCCACAGAGCCTCCTAACAGTACCAACCACAGAGCCCCCTAACAGTACCAGCCACAGAGCCCCCTAACAGTACCAACCACAGAGCCCCCTAACAGTACCAGCCACAGAGCCCCCTAACAGTACCAGCCACAGAGCCCCCTAACAGTACCAGCCACAGAGCCCCCTAACAGTACCGACCACAGAGCCCCCTAACAGTACCGACCACAGAGCCCCCTAACAGTACCAGCCACAGAGCCTCCTAACAGTACCAGCCACAGAGCCCCCTAACAGTACCAACCACAGAGCCCCCTAACAGTACCAGCCACAGAGCCCCCTAACAGTACCAGCCACAGAGCCCCCTAACAGTACCAACCACAGAGCCCCCTAACAGTACCAGCCACAGAGCCCCCTAACAGTACCAACCACAGAGCCCCCTAACAGTACCAACCACAGAGCCCCCTAACAGTACCAGCCACAGAGCCCCCTAACAGTACCAACCACAGAGCCCCCTAACAGTACCAACCACAGAGCCCCCTAACAGTACCAGCCACAGAGCCCCCTAACAGTACCAGCCACAGAGCCTCCTAACAGTACCAACCACAGAGCCCCCTAACAGTACCAACCACAGAGCCCCTAACAGTACCGACCACAGAGCCTCCTAACAGTACCAGCCACAGAGCCTCCTAACAGTACCAGCCACAGAGCCTCCTAACAGTACCAGCCACAGAGCCCCCTAACAGTACCAGCCACAGAGGCCCCTAACAGTACCAACCACAGAGCCTCCTAACAGTACCAGCCACAGAGCCCCCTAACAGTACCAGCCACAGAGGCCCCTAACAGTACCAACCACAGAGCCTCCTAACAGTACCGACCACAGAGCCCCCTAACAGTACCAACCACAGAGCCCCCTAACAATACCAGCCACAGAGCCTCCTAACAGTACCAGCCACAGAGCCCCCTAACAGTACCAGCCACAGAGCCCCCTAACAGTACCAACCACAGAGCCTCCTAACAGTACCAACCACAGAGCCCCCTAACAGTACCAACCACAGAGCCCCCTAACAGTACCAACCACAGAGCCTCCTAACAGTACCAACCACAGAGCCTCCTAACAGTACCATCCACAGAGCCCCCTTTATAGTATCAGCCACAGAGCCCCCTTTATATTATCAGCCACTATGCTGGTACCGTAAACACCACTGGATACTGACTGGTGGATCACATAAAAAATGGCCACCACAACAGCTCCCGTAGGAGTAGTCACCCAGCTTTACTAAAGTCAGGGGCAGTGAACCACCCTAGCTTCAGTCATCTGCCACCTTTATCAGTTATTGGGTGAGCTGGGTGGCAACCAATATGGCTGCCACGGAGCTTCAAGCCTAAACTACTTTCCCCAACAATTTCTTATTTTTGGGGGGAAAGCTAGGTGGCAGATAATATAGGCCACTTTACAGGTCTGACCTACTGAGGTTGTCCCTAAAATTTGCCAAAATCTTTACTGTAGTAAAGAGTAACCTAGCTTTCCCAGAAACAGATAAATAATATATATTTTTTTTTATGGACCGGACTGTTTTCATTGGAACATTTCTTCATTGGCCTAAATGTGTTATCAAGGATTAGAAAAACATTGCTTTTTTTCTACCAGAAACAGCGCCACTCTTGTCCTTAGGTTGTATGAGGTATTGCAACTCCGTTCCATTGAAGTGAATGGAGCAGACTTGTAATACCACACACAACCTGAGGACAGGGGTGGTGCTGTTATGGGGAGAAAGCAGCTATTTTTTTGCAATTCTGGATTATACCTTTTAATAACAGCGGGATCCCCTGAGCCACCACTTACCATACATGAACCCTGCTTTGGTGATATTGAGGGCCTGGGTGCTCCATGGATTCCCCCGGTAATCTGTCGGCTTCTGGGAGTTGAATGTATAACAGTTTCCAAACTTATAGTTAATAAAAGTGGAGAAGTAACTGAAAGAAAATGGGAAAATTCAAAAAAGGGGTGAAAATTGGGCACCCTGATTATAAAGACACATATTAATGACATTGTTTCCAGATCAGACAATCCTCATGAGTTAAACAGCTGATACATTTACCTGCACTGATACATTGTAACAAACTATACGAGATTTGTGCTGCTGCATTGTTCCATACTCCCAGGCAATAGAGCAGAAATTCCCAACCAGGGAACCTCTAGCTTTTGCAAAACTACAACTCCCAGCATGCCCGGACAGCCTTCGGCTGTCCGGGCATGCTGGAAGTTGTAGTTTTGCCACAGCTGGAGGCACCCTTGTTGGTAAATACTGCTTTATATCAAGGGTGTTCAACCTGCGACCTTCCAGCTGTTGCAAAACTACAACTCTCAGCATGCCTGGACAGCCGTGAGCTCGGTACAGAGACTCTATATCAAGGGTGTCGAAGCTGCAGCAAAACTACAACTCCCAACATGCCCCGAAAGCCGTGAGCTCTCTACTGAGACTCTACATCAATGTTTCCCAACCAGGGTGCCTCCAGCTCTTTCAAAATTACAACTCCCAACATGTCCAGACAGTCTTTGGCTCTCCAGGCATGCTGGGAGTTGTAGTTTTGCAACAGCTGGAGGCACTATGGTTGGGAAACACTACTCTATATCAATGCTGTCCAACCTGCAGCCTTCCAGCTGTTGCAAAACTACAACTCCCAGTATGGCCGTACAGCCGTGAGCTCTATACTGAGAATCTATATCAAGGGTGTCCAATCTGCGGCGTTTCAGCTGCATATCTCTATATACTGTTAAAAAATATATATATTATTTTTTTAATTATTATTATTAATATTATTATATATAGTATTAATATACACACACACATGTGTGTATATATATATATATATATATATATATATATATATATATAGTAAAATTTGAGTATTTACTATATATGTATTTAAAAGGTATTACAAGATACTGCAACATTTTATGATTTATATATATATATATATATATATATATATACACAAAATCATTATTATTATTATATTATTATATATAATATTACCAAAAATTCTAATTAGATAGAAACAGGAAAAAAAGAACACGTGTCAGTATAAAAAAAATCCAGCATTTAGAATGGGCTTTTAAGAACATGATATCTCAGTATCGGACAGTACAAGAAGCCGCTTTAATCCCATCGTTACTATAATGGCGCTATTAAAGGGGCGCGCACCAACACCTCCAGGACTCTGGGAACTGGCAATGACTGATGATGAAAGACGGACAATAAAAGATCAGTGGGGAAGTGGACGGGAGTCACCGCCGCAGGAATACAAGGTGGAGCAGGGAGCGCCTCTATATAGCCTGAGTCAGTGTGAGGAGGGGGTGGCTGATAACAGAGAGTTACCCGGTGCATGCTGCTCACAGCTCCTACATTGCTTTACTGCCGCCGTAAACGGTTATACTGCAATAAAGGAGAAGGGACTGAATGTATCACCTTATAGCAGTGTTTTTCAGACAGGGCGCCTCCAGCTGTTGCAAAACTACAACTCCCAGCATGCCTGGACAGCTGTAAGCTCAGTACTGAGACTCTATATGAAGGGTGTCCCACCTGCGGCCCTCCAGCTGTTGCAGAACCACAACTCCCAGCATGGCCAGATGGTTATGAGCTCTGTACTCTATATCAGTGTTTCCCAACTAGGGTGCCTCCAGCTGTTGCAATACTACAACTCCCAGCATGCCTGGACAGTCGTGAGCTCCATATTGAGTCTCTATATCAGTTGGCAAACTACAACTCCCAGCATGTCTGGACAGCCATGAGCTCTGTACTGAGACTCTATATGAAGGGTGTCCCACCTGCGGTCTTCCAGCTGTTGCAAAACTACAACTCCCAGCTTGCCCGGACAGCCAAAGGCTGTCCGGGCAGGCTGGGAGTTGTAGTTTTGCAACAGCTGGAGGCACGCTGTTTGGGAAACACTTCCATAAGCATTCACCCCTCCCTACTATTACATCAACATCCAGCCATGGGGTCCCCAGTGCCCCCTCTATCATGGCCGCTCTCTCCATCCCCCCCATACCTGGCGTTGCATTCCTGACCGTGGAAGTTGCAGTAGATCAGCATGTCGTCCAGCTGGTGCCCCATCTCCACCTTCTGCTCGTCCGATAACTGGTTAAATTCCGAGGCGAACCTGTTGAAGGCGCTGGCGTACTGGATGCTCTCGTCTTGATATTCGGACGACGCGTTGACGTGCGAGCGATTTCTCCTGTGCGTCTGTTCTAGACCAGAGTCCTAGGGAAGAACAAAAAAAGATCTTTATGATAACTGCTTGCTGTCAGTGAATGGGAAGAGGACGCTGCACTGATCTATTTACTTCTTACAGCTGAGGATTTGTCACAGTAACAGCCAGTCACGACAATCCTCTGTGAGGCTAAACACATCATCCTGATTCCAGCGTCCGCAAAAAGAAGACATGTCTATGAAACGGCGCATTTCCGAGCGGCCCTAGCACCCGCCAGAATTTTTTTAAAGTCCGGAATGTCCGCCCGTGTTTTCCGTGCAGACATTTCGCTAATATTTCGTCATGTGAACATGGTCTTATAGTCTGTGAAGTCTAGTCTGGAGCCTTGCAGGCCTGTAATAGGCATACATATGGTCGACCATCGAGGAGGACGACAGTCGGCATTGTACGTGGGAAAAGTATTTGACCCCCTGCTGATTTCATACATTTGCGCACTGGCATTGAAACGATCAGTCTATAATATTAATGGTTGGTTTATTTGAACTGTGATAGATGGAATAACAACAAAAAATACATAAAAACACGTTTTATATAAGTTATATCAATATTTCTGGCTCCCAGGTGTCTTTTATACAGGTAACAAGTTGAGATTAGGAGCACTCTCTTAAAGGTAACAGTGCTCCAAATCTCAGCTTGTTACCTGTATAATAGACACCTGTCCACAGAAGTATCAATCAGATTCTAAACTCTCCACCATGACCAAGACCAAAGATCTGTCCAAGGATGTCCGGGACAAGATGGGGACCTACACAAGTCTAGAATGGGCTACAAGACCAAAGAGCTGTCAAAGGATGTCAGGGACAAGATGGTAGACCTACTCAAGACTGGAATGGACTACAAGACTATCGCCAAGCAGCTTGAGGAGAAGTTTACAGCAGTTTGTGCAATTATTCATAAATGGAAGAAACACAAAATACCTGTCCATCTCCCTCGGTCGGAGGCTCTGTGTAAGATCAATTATCACAAGAACGGTGATGAATCGGCCCAGAACTACACAGGAGGATCTTGTCAATGATCTCAAGGCAGCTGGGACCATAATTACCAAGAAAACTATTGGTAACACACTATGCCGTGAGGGCCCGCAAGGTCCCCCTGCTCAAGAAAGCTCATGTGCAGGCAGTTCTGAAGTTTACCAATGAATGTATGAATAATCCCAGCCTTGTATAGCTATACCATCTTGTCCCTGACATCCTTGGACAGCTCTTTGGTCTTGTAGCCCATTTCAGCCTTGTGTAGGTCTACCATCTTGTCCCTGACATCCTGGGACAGCGTTTTGGTCTTGTAGCCCATTCCAGTCTTGTGTAGGTGTACCATCTTGTCCCTGACATCCTGGGACAGCTTTTTGGTCTTGTAGCCCATTCCAGTCTTGTGTAGGTGTACCATCTTGTCCCTGACATCCTTGGACAGCTCTTTGGTCTTGTAGACCATTCCATCCTTGTGTAGGTTTACCATCTTGTCCCTGACATCCTTGGATAGCTCTTTGGTCTTGTAGCCCATTCCATTCTTGTATAGGTCTACCATCTTGTCCCTGACATCCTTGGACAGCTCTTTGGTCTTGTAGCCCATTTCAGCCTTGTGTAGGTCTACCATCTTGTCCCTGACATCCTAGGACAGCTTTTTGGTCTTGTAGCCCATTCCAGTCTTGTGTAGGTGTACCATCTTGTCCCTAACATCCTGGGACAGCTTTTTGGTCTTGTAGCCCATTCCAGTCTTGTGTAGGTGTACCATCTTGTCCCTGACATCCTTGGACAGCTCTTTGGTCTTGTAGACCATTCCATCCTTGTGTAGGTTTAGCATCTTGTCCCTGACATCCTTGGACAGCTCTTTGGTCTTGTAGCCCATTCCATTCTTGTATAGGTCTACCATCTTGTCCCTGACATCCTTAGACAGCTCTTTGGTCTTGTAGCCCATTCCAGTCTTGTGTAGGTCCCCATCTTGTCCCTCACATCCTTGGACAGCTTTTTGGTCTTGTAGCCCATTCCAGTCTTGTGTAGGTCTACCATCTTGTCCCTGACATCCTTGGACAGCTCTTTGGTCTTGTAGCCCATTTCAGCCTTGTGTAGGTCTACCATCTTGTCCCTGACATCCTGGGACAGCTTTTTGGTCTTGTAGCCCATTCCAGTCTTGTGTAGGTGTACCATCTTGTCCCTAACATCCTGGGACAGCTTTTTGGTCTTGTAGCCCATTCCAGTCTTGTGTAGGTGTACCATCTTGTCCCTGACATCCTTGGACAGCTCTTTGGTCTTGTAGACCATTCCATCCTTGTGTAGGTTTACCATCTTGTCCCTGACATCCTTGGACAGCTCTTTGGTCTTGTAGCCCATTCCATTCTTGTATAGGTCTACCATCTTGTCCCTGACATCCTTGGACAGCTCTTTGGTCTTGTAGCCCATTCCAGTCTTGTGTAGGTCTACCATCTTGTCCCTGACATCCTTGGACAGCTCGTTGGTGTTGTAGCCCATTCCAGCCTTGTGTAGGTCTACCATCTTGTCCCTGACATCCTTGGACAGCTTTTTGGTCTTGTAGCCCATTCCAGTCTTGTGTAGATCTACCATTTTGTCCCTGACATCCTTGGAAAGCTCCTTGGTCTTGTAGCCCATTCCAGTCTTGTGTAGGTCTACCATCTTGTCGCTGACATCCTTGGACAGCTCTTTGGTCTTGTTGCCCATTCCAGTCTTGTGTAGGTCTACCATCTTGTAACTGACATCCTTGGACAGCTCTTTGGTCTTGTAGCCCATTCCAGTTTTGTGTAGGTCTATCATCTTGTCCCTGACATCCTTGGACAGATCTTTAGTGTTGTAGCCCATTCCAGTCTTGTGTAGGTCTACCATCTTGTCCCTGACATCCTTGGACAGCTCGTTGGTGTTGTAGCCCATTCCAGCCTTGTGTAGGTCTACCATCTTGTCCCTGACATCCTTGGACAGCTTTTTGGTCTTGTAGCCCATTCCAGTCTTGTGTAGGTCTACCATCTTGTCCCTGACATCCTTGGACAGCTCTTTGGTCTTGTAGCCCATTCCAGTTTTGTGTAGGTCTATCATCTTGTCCCTGACATCCTTGGACAGATCTTTAGTGTTGTAGCCCATTCCAGTCTTGTGTAGGTCTACCATCTTGTCCCTGACATCCTTGGACAGCTCGTTGGTGTTGTAGCCCATTCCAGCCTTGTGTAGGTCTACCATCTTGTCCCTGACATCCTTGGACAGCTTTTTGGTCTTGTAGCCCATTCCAGTCTTGTGTAGATCTACCATCTTGTCCCTGACATCCTTGGAAAGCTCCTTGGTCTTGTAGCCCATTCCAGTCTTGTGTAGGTCTACCATCTTGTCGCTGACATCCTTGGACAGCTCTTTGGTCTTGTTGCCCATTCCAGTCTTGTGTAGGTCTACCATCTTGTAACTGACATCCTTGGACAGCTCTTTGGTCTTGTAGCCCATTCCAGTTTTGTGTAGGTCTATCATCTTGTCCCTGACATCCTTGGACAGATCTTTAGTGTTGTAGCCCATTCCAGTCTTGTGTAGGTCTACCATCTTGTCCCTGACATCCTTGGACAGCTCGTTGGTGTTGTAGCCCATTCCAGCCTTGTGTAGGTCTACCATCTTGTCCCTGACATCCTTGGACAGCTTTTTGGTCTTGTAGCCCATTCCAGTCTTGTGTAGATCTACCATCTTGTCCCTGACATCCTTGGAAAGCTCCTTGGTCTTGTAGCCCATTCCAGTCTTGTGTAGGTCTACCATCTTGTCGCTGACATCCTTGGACAGCTCTTTGGTCTTGTTGCCCATTCCAGTCTTGTGTAGGTCTACCATCTTGTAACTGACATCCTTGGACAGCTCTTTGGTCTTGTTGCCCATTCCAGTCTTGTGTATGTCTACCATCTTGTCGCTGACATCCTCGGACAGCTTTTTGGTCTTGTAGCCCATTCCAGTCTTGTGTAGGTCTACCATCTTGTCGCTGACATCCTTGGACAGCTCCTTGGTCTTGTAGCCCATTCCAGTCTTGTGTAGGTCTACCATCTTGTCGCTGACATCCTTGGACAGCTCTTTGGTCTTGTTGCCCATTCCAGTCTTGTGTAGGTCTACCATCTTGTAACTGACATCCTTGGACAGCTCTTTGGTCTTGTAGCCCATTCCAGTCTTGTGTAGGTCTACCATCTTGTCCCTGACATCCTTGGACAGCTCTCTGGTCTTGTAGCCCATGGAGAGTTTGGAATCTGATTGATGATTCTGTGGACAGGTGTCTATTATACAGGTAACAAGCTGAGATTAGGAGCACTGTTCTCTTTATCTCAGCCCGTTACCTGTATAAAAGACACCTGGGAGCCAGAAATCTTTGCTGATTGATAGGGGGGGGGGGGGGGGGGGGGGGTGTCAAATACTTATTTCACCAAAATACAAATCAATTCATAACTTGTGAAAGGTGTTTTTCCGGATTTCTGTTGTTATTCCGTCTCTCACTGTTTAAATAAACCGGCCATTAAAATTATAGACGGCTCATTTATTTGTCAGTGGGCAAACGTACAGAATCAGCAGGGGGTCAAACACTTTTTTCCTTCACTGTATATATGGCTGGCGTAGCAAGTGGCTGCTAACAGAGAACAACCGCTTGTACTCCGCAGAAGGTGACAGACATTAAAACAGTAATAATGAAATAGACATATATATTATCAGCGACTAGATCAGTGATTCCCAACCAGGTTGCCTCCAGCTGTGGCAAAACTACAACTCCCAGGATGTCCGGACAGCCGAAGGCTGTCCGGACATGCTGGGAGCTGTAGTTTTGCCACAGCTGGAGGCACCCTGGTTGGGAAACACTGGATTAGATTATATACAAATAGACATATATACATATACAAAAATATTTCTGACCTTAAAGAACACAGTCGTGAAACCTGTTCTAAAGGGGGTCATGGTGGCGCAACTTACATAGATTTGCATGGCGCCATTATTGTGCAACATAGGGACCCTAAAAACAATCCCATTCTGTACGGGAGGGTATAATGTAATATGAAGCCCCATTTACAGACTTCACCCTGTTCTCTCACACACAGATACTCTCACGTATTCGCACCTGCAGGGACGTCACCATAGCGAAACTGCGATTGATGGCCGAGAGCCGCACGCTGTTCAGGTTGCAGATGGTGACGGCCGGGAACTTGAGCTTGGTACTGGAGATGAGCATGATCTTCTCATGGGACGGGTAGGTGTAGTAGGTCATGACCATCTCGGTGCACTGCCAGAGGGCGCAGCACAGGGCGAAACTCACAAAGAACAACCAGACCAGGCGGCGGAACCAGTGGCAAGAGCGGAAGATGTTGGGGATCCCGTGGGCCGAGGTGTGCTGCAGGGTGGTCTGGCCCAGCTTCTTTAACGTCTTGGCATCGTACGAGGAGGAAGCCAGGACCTTCATCTCCGGGAAGCCCATTCTCCACCGTAGACGGGCGCCGCTCTGCCTCATGTGGTCCGCCTCGGAGGCTCTTTAAAGGGCCGGGGGCTGTAATGCCCCAAGGTATAAGGGCTCCTAATCCATCTTGTCTTTTTGCTGAAATGACCTGTTACCTTAGTGACATCTCCAGTAATGATCTCATTATACATCCATGTCACAGACGGGATCAGGACGCCTCCAATTACATGAAGACACCAGGAAATGATAAGACCTGTATGAGATGATATAGGGAACTGTACTGATCTGATACCCACTCGCCATAGCTGTGCCCATCACCTAAGCCTGCCAGATACTAGAGGGATCGCCACCGAACCGAACTGATCAATGATGTGCAATAATGTGGGGGGATAGAAGGCATTAGAGCAGTGTTTTCCAAACTGTGCCTCCAGCTGTTGCGAAACTACAACTCCCAGCATGCCCGGACAGCCGTTGGCTGTCCGGGTATGCTGGGAGTTGTAGTTTTGCAACAGCTGAAGCCACCTTGGTTGGGAAACACCGTGATAACTGGTCCAAAGGCTGTCTGGGCATGCTGGGAGTTGTAGTTTTGTAACAGCTGGAGGCACCTTGGTTGGGAAACACCATGATTACTGGTCCAAAGGCTATCCAGGCATGCTGGGAGTTGTAGTTTTGCAACAGCTGGAGGCACCCTGATCGGGAAACACTGTGATAACTGACCCAAAGGCTATCCAGGCATGCTGGGAGTTGTATTTTTGCAACAGCTGGAGGCACCTTGGTTGGGAAACACCATGATAACTGGTCCAAAGGCTGTACAGGCATGCTGGGAGTTGTAGTTTTGCAACAGCTGAAGGCACCCTGATCGGGAAACACTGTGATAACTGACCCAAAGGCTGTCCAGGCATACTGGGAGGTGTAGTTTTGCAACATCTGGAGGCACCCTGCATTCATTGATATACATATTACTGAGTAAAATAAGCATTTGATCCCACGCGGCAGATTTAGTGCGCACATTTCTGCGACTGTCAAAAGCACTTAAATAGGGCTGACAGAAATCCACGCGATCTTTGCCAGCACAACAATGGCCTCATTTACTATTCTAAACCCGACTTGTTTTGTCGGGTTTTTTTGGCGCATCTTTGTCTGCGCCATGTCGCAGACATGGTGCGCCAGTCTGCGACAAGATGCGACATTTTTTCCCTACGGACCCGATGTGGATTCTCCCAAACCCGAAAAAGGGGCGTAACCCGACATTTCTGAACTTTCCCGCGTATTTATAAAGGTTTCCAACCCGAATTTGTTGAATTGTTGTGGATTTTTTCCCGACAACTCAGAGGAGTTGGAAACCAAAACCAATAAAACCCACGTGCGACAAACAGGATGCGACATAATAATAAATATCAGGGGGAAAAAGCAACATAGACTTACAACCCGATTTTCTAAGTAAATGAGGACCAATGTCATTCAGAAGGAAAGAACAGTTTTTAGTTGTTTTACACTACAATTCTGCTGCATAAACGTATATAAGTATATAAATGGCCCATACAAAAAATATGGAGAAAAACTGTTCCAGGTTAAACCCCCCCAAAGGACGAGGGGGCACTCCCTCCGTCTGGAGAAGAAAAAGTTTAGTCTCAAGGGGCGACACGCCTTCTTTACCATAAGAACTGTGAATTTATGGAACAGTCTACCTCAGGAACTGGTCACAGCAGGAACAATTAACAGCTTTAAAACAGGATTAGATACATTCCTGGAACAAAATAACATTAATGCTTATGAAGAAATATAAAATCCCATCCCTTCCCCAATATTGCGCCACTCGGAAGCTCCGGACGCAATTGTTATTTTGCAACAATTACAGGCACTTGGTTTTAGAGTAATCATAGTTCTTTGAGGCTGGTCCTGTTGCCCCTAAATAGCCATTTCCAATTTTGACAGCACATTGAAAGCTCGATTGGGGGTTGTTCTACTGCTGGGATCCTCAGGCCATATTCAGACGATGGAATTTTTGTAAGGAATTCCGTGGAAGAATTCTGCCGTAAATGATGCCAAAAATGACTGCCCTCAAATTTTTAATGGGATTCTGTTGTCCCAATCAAACAGTGGAATTCTTATGGCGGAATCCCATTTAAATGAACTGGTGCCAGAAAGTTAAACAGATTTGTAAATTACTTCTATTAAAAAAATCTTAACCCTTCCGGTACTTTTTAGCAGCTGTATGCTACAGAGGAAATTATTTTCTTTTTTAATTTCTTTTTTTTCTTGTCCACAGTGCTCTCTGCTGACACCTGATGCCCGTATCAGGAACTGTCCAGAACAGGAGAAAATCCCCATTACAAACCTCTGCTGCTCTGGACAGTTCCTGACACGGACAGAGGTGTCAGCAGAGAGCACTGTGGACAAGACAAAAAAGAAATTCTAAAAGAAAAGAATTTCCTCTGTAGCATACAGCTGCTAAAAAGTACTGGAAAGATTAAGATTTTTTAATAGAAGTAATTTACAAATCTGTTTAACTTTCTGGCACCAGTTCATTTAAAAAAATAAAATAAAAAAGTTTTCCACCGGAGTACCCCTTAATGGGATTCTGTTGTCCCAATCACACAGCGGAATTCAACGTCAACGGGGCTTTGAATTTCAGCAGAATTTTGTGTTTTAAGAACGCAGAATTCCACAATTCCGTTAAGCAACCTTTGCGGAATGGAAATTCCTCTGTCTGAACGTGGCCTTACTGATCCTGGAAACTAGGTTGGGTCACTTATGTCTGGTCACCCTCTATTACACTGTTTCCCAATCTGTGGCTCTTAGGGCATGATGGGAGTTGTAGTTTTGTCAGGTCTATGGGAGCTACAGAATCAGGTGAGGTTTGTGCCCATGGGGTGACCTTATCTGCGGCTCCACAATCAGCGGGTTCGTAGCTGAGGGATTAGAACAATTACGGACATTTATCAACGAGTTTAGTCAGGTATTCTTTACTATAATTGTCGCAACTGCGACTACGCGATTTTTCGTGCGACATTTTGACTGGAAAGCGAGAAAAGCAAGTTTTCCAAAAATTAACTACGTAGTAATCATTTTAAAATGGACGCAACAGGGTTAAAAATTGACTAAATTTACTCCAGCTCAAACATGGAGCAGAAAAAGCTACAACCAAATTAAAAAAGGAAAAATTGCTTACGGGAAAGAAAATTATAAACAGGCGGAAACCAGATGATAAATAAGTCGCACATAAGCAAAAAAAAAGTAAGGAAAAAATAAAAAAAAATAAAAATACATAAGCGAACATTGATAAATGTCCCTAATTATGTTTATACTTCTGTATTACTATTTAGGTGATTTTCTCATATACAGACAGACCCTGTGTATTGCCAATAGCCCCATACTGATGGCCCCATATATATATATATATATATATATATATATATACCGTGCGGTGCCCCTTACAGCTGGAGCTGCCTTCACCTTCTTCTTCTCTTCATTAGAAGATACTTTGTAAGTAGATTTTAATGAACTGCGTCCTATGAATAAATAAGGATAATCCTCGCCACGTCCTGACCTAGTTTATAGAAGCAGGAGAGCCGGTGATCAATACGATGGAGTTCAGGGGTTCCGTGCTGGGCGTATGCCAGGATGATGATTTGTGCCATCACACCAGTCGCTCCTGTTCCCATAAGGCAGAGTTTCCCAACCAGGGTGCCTCCAGCTGTGGCAAAACTACAACTCCCAGCATGCCCAGACAGCCTGAGATCCTTTAGCTGTTTCAAAACTACAACCCCCAGCATGCCTGTGCTCCTAATCTCAGCCCATTACCTGTATAAAAGACACCGGGGAGGCAGAAATCCTTGCTGATTGATAAGGGGGGGGGGGGGGGGTCAAATACTTATTTCACCAAAATGCAAATCAATTCATAACTTATGTGAAATGCGTTTTTCCGGATTTCTGTTGTTATTCCGTCTCTCACTGTTCACATAAACCGGCCATTAAAGTTATAGACGGCTCATTTATTTGTCAGTGGGCAAACGTACAGAATCAGCAGGGGGTCAAATACTTTTTTCCTTCACTGTATCTATGGCTGGCGTAGCAAGTGGCTGCTAACAGAGAACAACCGCTTGTACTCCACAGAAGGTGACAGACATTAAAACAGTAATAATGATAGAAATAGACATATATATTATCAGCGACTAGATCAGTGTTTCCCAACCAGGGTGCCTCCAGCTGTGGCAAAACTACAACTCTGAGCATGCCTGGACAGCCTTCGGCTGTCCGGGCATGCTGGGAGTTGTAGTTTTGCCACAGCTGGAGGCACCCTGGTTGGGAAACATTTCCATAAGGACTGAGAACCCTGAATATCCCACAATACACTGATGGCTGTCACTGAATGGAGGCATTGGGGGTGGACGGATCAGACTGTGGCTCAGACAATCACTGGCCGAGATGGGACATCGCTGCATCTGGCAACTAGTCTAATGCCTCGACCCCCGGCAACAAGGAAGAGGCCTGCACCTGAGGACGGAGCAAGATACCGGAGGCACCGGGGGAGTGCGACGCCACATAATCTCTTTAACCCCTTAAAGGGGTACTCCGTTCCTAGACATCTTAAAGCGCAACTGTCATGAAATCTGGGTGGGTATAGCAATGTTTTTATCTAATATTTGGCGGCTTTCATGACCCCAAAAAAATTTTTGATCAAAGCCACTGACGGACGGATAGGCGTGGTGCGAGGTACGCGATGCCCTGCCGCCGCCACCCCCACCCCGTTTGTCAGTGCTGAGACCGCTGTGTGATTGACACACAGGTCCTAGCGCATGTGCCCTTCAGCTAATCTAACGTGCGCAAGTGTCATCCAGCTCACACTGCGCAGGCGCACTGGGGGTGCACGCGCTTGCTGGATGACAAACAGCGGCGCGCACGTTAGATTAGCCGATAGCACAGATGCAATGGGACCTGTGTGTCAATCACACAGCGGTCCCAGTGCTGACATACAGGGGGTGGGGGTGGCGGCGGCAGGGCATCGCGTACCTCGCACCACGCCTATCCGACCGTCAGTGGCTTTGATCAAAAGCATTTTTTGGGGTCATGAAAGCCGCCAAATATTAGATAAAAACATTGCTATACCCACCACCTGCACACAGTACAAAGGCTGTGTGCAGGTTATTGCACCCAGATTTCATGACAGTTGCGCTTTAAGCCCTATCCAAAAGATAGGAGATAAGATGTCTGATTGTGGGGGTCCCGCTCCTGGAAACCCCCACAATCTCCCTGCTGCACCCGGCGTTCATTTAGACCGTCGGGTGCAGCGCCAGAGGTTCGTGATGTCACGGCCACGCCCTGCTTGTGGTGTCACAGCCATCCCCCTCAATGCAAGTCTATGGGAGGGGGCGTGACAGCTGTCACGCCCCCTCTCATAGACTTGCATTGAGGGGGCATGGCCATGACGTCACGAGCCTCCGATTGCATCACCATTCTTCCGGCACGGAGCAAAGTTCGCTCCATGCATTGAATGTCTGGGGTGCCGCAGCCAAGATCGCAGGGGCGGGCGTGAACACGGAAACCCGCACACAGCGTTCGGAACTTAATGTTCCGGATGCTGGGTAGCGGAGTAACCCTTTAAGATGTCTAGGGGCGGAGTACCCCTTTAAGGACACAGACCATTTTTATTTTTGCATTGTAGTTTTTTCCTCCTCACCAGGAGACATAGGAGGAGATTCAGCAAAACGTGCGCAGAGGAAACGTCGACCAGTTGCCCCTAGAAAGGCCTCTACGAAATGAAAGAAGCGATCTGATTGGTTCCTAGGGGCCACTTGCCAACTTTTCCTCAGCACAAGTCTTGATGAATCTCCCCCATAACTCTTATTTTTATTCCCAGACCCATATGAGACTTGTTGTTATTTTTTGCATCATCAGTCGTTCTTTGTAATGACGCCTTTCATTTTACCATTAAATGCGGAATAAAAAAATATATTTTTGTGGGAAAAATTAGGAAAAACATTTTTTATGACTTTTTGGGGGGTTTCGGTTTTATGCAGTGCATTTTACAGTCAAAATTACATGATTCTTATTCTCTGGGTCACTTTTTATAACACTTTTTCTGACATACGAAGTGACCGAAAATTCTGGTAAGAGACCTCCAGTCGCCATTTGCTCTCATCAGACCCCTCTGATCCCACTGATGAGCACCCTGGACTGACTGGCATCTGACATATCCCCCCTTATTCTCAGGCCCATGTAGTGCCACATTTCCCCTGCAGCAGCCTAGACCCAACTCTGAGGACCCTTTAAATACAGTAGGATACCTACAGTAGAGCTCCATGGGGCCCTTGGCACAACCACTAGGGGGAGCTGATTGCATACAGATGTATACAGATCACATATGCAGCAAATCTCCCCCTAGTAATATCAGCAGAATTATTTATGGAGTAACCAGTGCCCCCTATACCAGTGGTCTCCAAACTGTGGACCCCCAGATGTTGCAAACCTACAACTCCCAGCATGATGGCTGTTTGGGCATGCTGGGAGTATGTAGTTCTGAAACATCTGGAGGTCTCCAGCTTGGAGACCGCTGCAACGAACAGAAACTTTATTGAAGAGGTTATCCAGGATTTGAAAACACAGCAGCTCTCTTTCAGAAACAGCTCCACCGCTGTCCACAGGTTGTGTGTGGTATTGCACCTCAGCTCTATTAAAGTGAGTGGAATCTAGTTGTAATATCAGATACAACCTGAGTTCAAGGGGGGCGCTGTTTATAGAAGAAAGCGCCTCTGTTTTTGGTGCCCTGAGTGGGGGAGAAATACATTCAGTTTAGTTTTTTTGTTATTTTTGGCAAATATGTATCAATAACGGACATTTCATAGCGGATTTGAACAACACTGATGTGAGCATAGCCTGTTGCTGTTCAGACGCAGCGGTTGAGGTGCGGTTCTACATGTCCATAGAGCAGTGTTTCCTAACCGGGTACCTCCAGCTATTGCAAAACTACAACTCCCAGCATGCCCGGACAGCCGAAGTAGGGACTGAATGTATCACCTTATAGCAGTGTTTTTCAGACAGGCGCCTCCAGCTGTTACTAAACTACAACTCCCAGCATGCCCGGACAGCTGTGAGCTCTGTACTGAGAATCTATATGAAGGGTGTCCCACCTGCGGCCTTCCAGCTGTTGGAGAACCACAACTCCCAGCATGGCCGGACGGTTATGAGCTCTGTACTGTATATCAGTGTCTCCCAACCAGGGGGCTTCCAAGGGTTGGCAAACTACAACTCCCAGCATGTCCGGACAGCCATGAGCCCTGTACTGAGACTCTATAACTCTAGACTCTTTCACACTACAGGTTTCATCCTATTAAAATCTCCGTTATTACTCCCGGCAAAAAGTCCTGAAAACGGCCGTAAAAAAATCCCATTCATGTCAATGTGATTTTTTGACCATCCTTTAGCATCAGGTTTGTCCGTTTTTTCTAATGTCCGTTATTTTTGCGGCACAAAAGACGGTGCATGCACTCGTTTTTGGTCCAGCAAAAAAAAAAAAAAAGGCGAAAAACCGGACGTTAAAATTTAACATTGAAGTCTATGTGAACCGGATGTTCAAAAAAAAAAAAAACATCTGGCTGCACGCACACCACGTTTTTGCTATACAGTTCCCGTATACGATTTCAAGTTAAAAACCGCACGGAACCGTATAGAAAACCGTATGCATTGACTTAACATTGTAAACTGTATGTCAAACGCATCATCCGGTTTAGTCCATTTTGCATCCTATACGGTTTTGTCAGTTTTTTACTCGTACCCAAAACCGTAGCCTACCACATTTTTTGGTCCGGGTGAAAAACCGTATACGTTTTTTTTTTTTTACCTGTATGTGCGTACGGTTCCATCCGGTTTTCACCATATGGTTTTTTACTTTTTTGCACAGTTTTTTTCTTGGAATTTCAATCAAACAAATGAAACTTTATTCAAAATGGAGTGAAAAGTTAAAAACTTATACTTTTTTTTCTTAAAAAACGGATGCAACCGGACGTCATTTTTCAAACCGTATACGGGTTAAAATTTGTACACTCGTTTTGATACAGTTTAGTCCGGTTTTGAGGAATCCGTTTTTCATCAAAAACCTGATACTGTATTGCAAAAACGTGGTGTGAATGCCGCCTTCTCATCAGTTATTGTCAGTTTTTTTAACATCCGTTTTTTTTGTACTGAGCATGCTCAGTACAGCTTTAAAAAAAAAGGGTTAAAAACCTGATTTAAAAAAAAACGGATGTAACTGATAATAATCGATGATAACGGATGAATAAGATCAGGTTTTGAAACATTAAAAATAACGGATGATGGTCATCAGTTATCATCCGTTATTACCAGTTATTTCAAAATAAAATAACTGTAGTGTGAAAGGGGCCTATGAAGGGTGTCCCACCTGCGGGCCTCCAGCTGTGGCAAAACTACAACTCCCAGCATGCCCGGACAGCCTTTGGCTGTCCGGGCATGCTGGGAGTTGTAGTTTTGCCACAGCTGGAGGCACCCTTGTTGGTAAATACTGCTTTATATCAAGGGTGTCCAACCTGCGGCCTTCCAGCTGTTGCAAAACTCTGTGAGCTGTGAGTTCTGTACAGAGACTCAATATCAAGGGTGTCGAAGCTGCAGCAAAACTACAACTCCCAACATGCCCCAAAAGCCGTGAGCTCTGTACTGAGACTCTACATCAATGTTTCCCAACCAGGTTGCCTCCAGCTCTTGCAAAATTACAACTCCCAACATGCCCAGACAGTCTTTGGCTCTCTGGGCATGCTGGGAGTTGTAGTTTTGCAACAGCTGGAGACTCTATGGTTGGGAAACACTACTCTATATCAAGGTTACCCAACCTGCAGCCTTCTGTTGCAAAACTACAACTCCCAGCATGCCGGGACAGCCGTAAGCTCTGTACTGAGACTCTATTTCAATGTTTCCAGCTGTTGCAAAACTCCAACTCCCAGTATGGCCGTACAGCCGTGAGCTCTATACTGAGACTCTATATCAAGGGTGTCCAATCTGCGGCCTTTCAGCTGCATATCTCTATATACTGTTAAAAAACATATAAATACTAGAGATGAGCGAACTTACAGTAAATTCGATTCGTCACGAACTTCTCAGCTCGGCAGTTGATGACTTTTCCTGCGTAAATTAGTTCAGCTTTCAGGTGCTCCGGTGGGCTGGAAAAGGTGGATACAGTCCTAGGAAAGAGTCTCCTAGGACTGTATCCACCTTTTCCTGCCCACCGGAGCACCGGAAAGCTGAACCAATTTATGCAGGAAAAGTCATCAACTGCCGAGCCGAGAAGTTCGTGACGAATCGAATTTACTGTAAGTTTGCTCATCTCTAATAAATATTATAGATATAATTTTTTTTAATTTTATTATTATTATTATAAATAGTATTAATATATATATACACACACACATATATATATATATATATATATATATATATAATCATTATGATTATTATATTATTATGATATGGCCTATGAAGGGTGTCCCACCTGCGGGCCTCCAGCTGTTGCCAAACTACAACTCCCAGCATGGCCAGACAGCTGTAAGCTCTGTACTGAGACTCTATTTCAATGTTTCCAGCTGTTGCAAAACTCCCAGTATGGCCGTACAGACGTGAGCTCTATACTGAGAATTAGAGATGAGCGAACTTACAGTAAATTCGATTCGTCACAAACTTCTCGGCTCGGCAGTTGATGACTTTTCCTGCATAAATTAGTTCAGCTTTCAGGTGCTCCGGTGGGCTGGAAAAGGTGGATACAGTCCTAGGAGACTCTTTCCTTGGACTGTATCCACCTTTTCCAGCCCACCGGAGCACCGGAAAGCTGAACTAATTTATGCAGGATAAGTCATCAACTGCCGAGCCGAGAAGTTCGTGACAAATCGAATTTACTGTAAGTTCGCTCATCTCTACTGAGAATCTATATCAAGGGTGTCCAATCTGCGGCGTTTCAGTTGCATATCTCTATATACTGTTAAAAAACATATAAATATTATAGATATTAATTTTTAAAATTGTATTATTATTATAAATAGTATTAATATATACACACACACATATATATATATATATATATATATATATATATATATATATATAAAATCATTATGATTATTATATTATTATATATAATATTACCAACAATTCTAATTAGAAAATAATAATAAATATAATAAAATAACTGTAGTGTTAAAGGGGCCTATGAAGGGTGTCCCACCTGCGGGCCTCCAGCTGTTGCCAAACTACAACTCCCAGCATGCCCGGACAGCCTTCGGCTGTCCGGGCATGCTGGGAGTTGTAGTTTGGCAACAGCTGGAGGCCCCCTGTTTTGGGAAACCCTTCCATAGAGCCTCAGTGTTCTCAGGATTCCATTCTAAAAATCAAACTGAACGTCTGCCGCGTCCTGGCCAATCAGCGCCGAGCTGAGGTGTGTTCCGGCCAATGAGCGGCGAGCACATTGTGACGTCACGCTCTCCTCCTGACTCTGCGCTCGCCGTGTGCGGGTGTCCCGGGGTTATGGAGCCGCCGGCGGGCAGCAGCACCCAGGGGTTACCCCGCGCCTTCCTCCACAGCCTCCGCACCTTGTTCGACATCCTGGACGACGAGCGCCGGGGCTACGTGCACATCCAGGAGATCGAGAGCCGCTGGAGGGGGGCGGACACCCGGGAGCTGCCCCCCGGAGTGCTGCTGTGCCTGCGGAAGGTGGCGCCCCCTGACGGATACCTCACCTTCGAGCGCTTCGTCCTGGGCCTCCGGTCTTCAATGCTCAACTCTCACAACCGGGAGAACTACCAGGTGGGGGCGCCCAGAGCTCCGGTAAAGGTTCCTGGAAAAGCCGGGGGGTTCCCCCTCTACAAGCCGCAGCCTCTGGGGGTGAGGGGCGTCAATGGCACCGACCCGACTACAGGAGAAGGCGCCACCTGCAGGAGAGGAGCGGACAGACCCCGGATGGGTAATACAGGGGCCACACCAGGGGGGGAGTGGGCAGGTGCACATCACATGACCAGTGCTCAGGATCTCTGCTTGCTGTCAGTGGATAAGAACATTTGTTTACATTCAGATCTGATACTTTGTATCCAGAGTAAAGTAACATTGTAACAATCTAACGCAATCCCCTCATCCTGGCACCTGTAATGTAGCTGGGGGCAAGGACTGCACTATATATATATATATATATATATATATATATATATATATATATATTCAGCATTTCCCAACCAGGGTGCCTCCAGCTGTTGCAATACTACTACACCCAGACAGCCGAAGTAGGGACTGAATGTATCACTAAATAGTAGTGTTTTTTACACAGGGTGCTTCCAGCTGTTGCAACATTACTGCTCCCAGCTTACCTGGACAGCATTTCCCAACCGATGTGCCTCCAGCTGTTGCAGAACTACAACTCCCAGCATGCCCAAACAGCTGGAGGCACACTGGTTGGGAAATGCTGATAAATGGATGGAGACCCCCCCATGGATTGGGCTGTATTTGCTCTTTAGACATTTTGTGCCTGTGCCTAGGGCGGCAGTGTTAATGGGGGCAGCCCCCTAAGTTAAGGTGGGTTCATTTCCCATGGGTCAGAACTTACAGTTACTTATATATTATATCCCATTAAAATCAATGGGGAGGGGGTCTGTCAGGTCTCATTAATACCTGGTGACCCAGTAATGGAGCAGAACCAGGTGTCGCCCAGCTTTCCACAGACCCTGTACGTCACTCTGCCTTTCTGATCCTTCTTGCCTGTGTCAGTCTTCAGTATCGTTTACATTCTGTTTGTGAATCAGGAAGCTTAGGGTGCAATTATATAGGTGTGACTCCCTACTGCTGACCTCCAGCTGTTGCAAAACTACAACTCCCAGCATGCCCGGACAGACAGCATGCCGGGAGTTGTAGTTTTGCAACAGCTGGGAGGTCGACAGTGAGAAAATCACTGGTCTAGGCTGTCCGGGCATGCTGGGAGTTGTAGTTTGGCAACAGCTGGAAGTCTACAGTTTGGAGACTGCTGGAGTAGGACCTAACCATGTGTTTTGGTGAGATATATATGTATATGACACTTGTTACTTTCCTAGGGAGTCCCTGACCCCAGGGTGTCATTCCTACAGGAGGACCTGGTGTCTATGCTGCAGTGTTTACCATGGGGGGAGGGGGGGGGGTCCTCACACCCTACTACTTGTCCTTTTGGCCTTGGATTGGATTAGGCACTAGGTGTAAAGTCAATATTGTCGGTCAGGTGAGAACCCGTCCCACCCTGCCCCCTCCCTGGGTGACGGACAGGGGGGGGTTCCAGCCTGCCTCAGCACCCCCCTTCTTGTTCCTGTCCGGGTGCGGTGTCTGCATTCTGGGACTTATAGTCCGCAGCACTAGCTTGGCTGCATGTTAGTTCTGACCTCCTGCGCTGTCCACACTGATCTTCCTCTGGGAATTGTCTCTGACTCATTCTAACAGCAGTGAATGCAGCTTTGGTGGTGACTGGAGTAATAAAATGTCTCAGGTTTTAGCTGGCCCGATTCCTCTTGGCTCTGACGTCTCTGCGCTGTAGGAATGTGGGGGGACGGGTGGCCTCCACCTTTTTGGTGCTTTTCCAGCCGGGAATGTGAAAGTGAGATTAGTCTGAAAATATAATCTCTTCCATGTGACGGGGGAAACGCTGCCCCCCATCCCCCCCTCCGCCATCACAATATTCCCTTATAGACCTGGAATGACTCCCTGCAGTGAATATCACCCCCAGGACTGGGTATGGTCTGTGGAAGCCAGCATGAGCCCTGCACCTGTAAAGGACCTGGAGTTTTTTTTTTTTTTGCAAAACTACAACTCTCAGCATGCCCGGACAGCCTTTGGCTGGGAGTTGTAGTTTTGTAACAGCTGCAGGCACTCTGGTGAAAAGAGTGGTCCTTTCACTTGACAGCAAGCAGAGGTCCTAAAGGGGTATTCTAGCCTTTTAAAACGTATCCCCCTATCCGCAGAATGTCTAATTGTGGGAGTCCAAACATAATCTCCCCACTGCATTAAAGGGGTACTCCGGTGGAAAACTTGTTTTGTTTTTTTTATCAACTGGTGGCAGAAAGTGAAACAGATTTGTAAATTACTTCTATTACAAATTCTTAATCCTTCCAGTACTTATTAGAAGCTGTATACTACAGAGGAAATTCTTTTCTTTATAGATTTATTTTCTGTCTGACCACAGTGCTCTCTGCTGACACCTCTGTCCGTGTCAGGAATTGTCCAGAGCAGCATATGTTTGCTATGGGGATTTTCTCCTACTCTGGACAGTTCCTGACACGGACAGAGGTGTCAGCAGAGAGCACTGTGGTTGTGACAGAAAAGAAATCCAAAAAGAAAAGAACTTCTTCTGTAGTATACAGCTGCTAATAAGTACTGGAAGGAGTAAGATTTTTTTTTTTATAGAAGTAATTTACAAATCTGTTTTAACTTTTTGGCATCAGTTGATTTAAATAAAAAAAAAAAAAATTCCACCGGAGTACCCCTTTAAGTGGTGGGTCAGCACATGCTACATTCATTCAGTTTATGGGAGCATTAAAGATGCCTTAGTGCTGTACGCTAGAGATGAGCGAACCTACAGTAAATTCGATTTGTCACGAACTTCTCGGCTCGGCAGTTGATGACTTTTCCTGCATAAATTAGTTCAGCTTTCAGGTGCTCCGGTGGGCTGGAAAAGGTGGATACAGTCCTAGGAGACTCTTTCCTAGGACTGTATCCACCTTTTTCAGCCCACGGGAGCACCGAAAAAACTGAACTAATTTATGCAGGAAAAGTCATCAACTGCCGAGCCGAGAAGTTCGTGACGAATCGAATTTACTGTAAGTTCGCTCATCTCTACTGTTCGCTTGTAGAGAGTGCTGACCCACCACCCCATGCAGCGGGGAGAATCACTGCCCCATTCTAAAGTTGCTGGGGGTCCGACTTCTGGGGTCAGACACTTATCCCATAACCGGTGTATGAGGAATACGTTTTTAGGGGTGAGAATACACCCTAACTGTAGGGTCACACAAAGCGCATCTGCAGCGTAGCTCTGTGTATCCGCTAGATACGAGCAAACCCGCAGAACTACCCGGCCGCAGCAGGGAGCTCGCTCTTGTGATTACCGTCGGGGCATCCGCAGCGTGAAATACGTGACCTTACCCTAAAGGTGTATTCACACGTACAGTATCCTGTCCATAATTGATGCACAGGATTTCAAGCTGCAGAGTTCAACTTAATGACAGAACACAGCATCAAATCTGCAGCTTCAAATCCTGCGCATCAAATATTCACAATATACTGTATGTGTGAATAGAAAGGTAAAGGTGTATTCACACATACAGTATCCTGGCCATATTTGAAGCTGTGTTCAGTAATTTACATTGAACTCTGCAGCTTCAAATCCTGCGCATCAAATATACACAGGATACTGTACATGCGAATAGACCCTTGAAAAATGAGGAATTGACGCAGTGTAGTAGAAAGCTGCAGAACTTTTCTTTACACAGTGATTGAAGGGGTTGGATTTATTGCCAATTTTATTATTTTTTCAGAATGTGTCAAAATAAGTAATTCTCGCCTTAGCGCTCCGCACCCCTCCTGTCCCAACACGTCCCGTATCTGTATCGCCGCGTCCTAAAAGCTTTTATTGTATAATAGTAGTAAAGCGGTAACTATATAACTTTAGTATCCCTGTAATCGCACTGCACAGTTTTTCGATACAATGTTTCCATGAAAAAAATAAAATACCACTCGTAACAAATAAGGAGCAGTCATGTGACTATGGCGACAGAAACGTAAAAAAGGCAGAATAAAAAGTACAGAGAAAAAATAAACCCTCTGTGTCCTGCGAGGACCTCGGGCCCGTTCTGCGTGTTGTCTTATCATTTCTGCTCCGATATCAGGGGAATTTCTTTTTTTTTCGTCTCTTATGTAATAAAATATTAAATAGAAGCAGATGTCAGATCAGGTGAGATCGGAGGCGCGATGTGCTGCGGACCTGCATGCTTTCTCTGTCTCCCTTTCTATTGGAGCTATGCTATTAGCTTTTGTATATGTCGTAGATCTGTGTGTATATATGTGTGTGTGTGTGTATATATATATATATGTATGTGTGTGTGTGTGTGTATGTATGTATATATATATATATATATATATATATATATATATATATATATATTAGTCAGGGTGACCCCCAGGGTGACGCGTTCGCTGCTCCTTGAGGTCGCTGACCTCTTCCTTTTTTTGTTCCCAGCAGGAGAAGAAGCGAAGCCCATGTGCAGGTCACACAGCGAATCGACAGGTCAGGGAATGGCGGACCAGTGTCGGCACCAGCGCAGCCGCGGCGAGCACCGGCGACATACCATCACTAACGGAGTGGATTATGCCATGGTAAGGGTCTGCATCCCAGCGGGGGGCTACATGGGAGCCGGTCTCTGCTACTTTATACCCCAATTCTTGTGATGCATCCCAAGCAGGTTGTCTCCATCTGTTGCAAAACTACAACTCCCAGCATGCCCGGACAGCCGTTGGCTGTCCGGGCATGCTGGGAGTTGTAGTTTTGCAACAGATGGAAACATCCTGCTTGGGATGCATCATTGCCTTCCCTCTAAATCTGCCTAGTTGGCCATCTTCCAGCAGAATATCCTGCCAAGGAGACCCCATGGGGGCTGCTTTATTATTATTTAATTTTTTTTGCATGTGAATAACTAACTAGTTTGTGCACATTACCAGTTCCTGGCTCTTGCTCTTCCACTTGGATTTGAGGGGTACAGGCAAACATGGACCACTGAGTCTGAAGTCAGCATAATGCATTGGGGGGGGGGGGTAGGATGGGAGGTTAGGGAATACTTACCAACTACTTTATTTCTAAGAAAAGTCAGATTTACCATTCAAGTCTCTGCAAAAGTTGTGTGACTGCCCCTCAAGTCATTCCGTGCTGTAAAAAAGTAAGAATAAAAAAAATAAAAATTCAGCAGAATCTGCTGGAAAAACATCAGCTGTCTAATGTGTGTATGGCCAACTTAAAGGACATGTGCAGCCTAAATACACTTCTCAACCATCCACAGGATAGGGGGATAAGTGTTTGATTGTAAAGGGCCCCAGGGTTCCTGAACGGGGCCGCAGCCGATACGCCTCATCCTTGTAGTTCTATGGGAGAAGCGGGGATGCGGCGTTCATGCCTCTCTCCTAGAGCTGTATGTGGAGGGGGGCGTACAGTCGACCTCGGTGAGGTCAACGCTACGTGCATTAGCCGCGGCAATGCTGCGGCCCAGTTCGGGAGATCACGGGTGACCCCAGCAGTCGGACCCCCGCGATCAAACACTTAGCCCCTATCCTGTGGACAGGGGATAAGTGTATTTAGGCTGCAGATGTTCTTTAGGATTTATTTTATAGTAAAGTCCAGTATTTCCCATACAGTGTGTCTCCAGCTATTGCAAAACTACAACTCTCAGCATGCCCGGACAGCCAAAGGCTGTCCGGGCATGCTGAGAGTTGTAGTTTTGCAATAGCTGGAGGCACACCGGTTGGAATTAGGCCATCAATATCCAATCGGTAGGAGGTCCGACTCCCGACAACCCAGCCGATCGGATGAATGAAGGGGGTTCCTGGTGCAGGCCCTGTGGCTGGATATACCTGCTAATGCAGCTTGTTCTATTGACAGGGAAGTACCTGGTAGGGGGTGAAGAGGTCACAGGGAACCCCTTAATTTATCAGCCGGGGTGTCAGAAAATGGGGAACCTCTTTTAAGGTGAAATCCATCCTCCTACCAGACTAGAAAGGCTCCCACAATGATACCATATGCAGCAGCTGTCATGGAGGACGGGGTTGCTCCACAAAGTTTCAAAGGAAAGTGACATCAAAGGTCAAGGAAATCTTCCCCTTTAGTCACATTCAAAGACAATTTTCCCTGATGAGCTATTAGTCGTAAATTACAACCAAATTGTAGTAATCCAGTATTATTATTTTTTTTTAAATGAACTGATGCCAGAAAGTTAAACAGATTTGTAAATCACTTCTATTAAAAAAAATCTTTACCCTTCCAGTACTTATTACCAGCTGTATGCTACAGAGGAAATTATTTTCTTTTTTTATTTCTTTTTTTTGTCTTGTCCACAGTGCTCTTTGCTGACACCTGATGCCCGTATCAGGAACTGTCCAGAGCAGAAGAAAATCCCCACAGCAAACCTATACTGCTCTGGACAGTTCCTGACATGGACAGAGGTGTCAGCAGAGAGCACTGTGGTCAGACAGAAAAGAAATTCAGAAAGAAAATAATTTCTGCTATAGCATACAGCTGCTAAAAGGTACTGGATGGGTAAAGATTTTTTAATAGAAGTCATTTACAAATCTGTTTAACTTTCAGTTACTTTAAAAAAAAAAAAAAAAAAAGTTTCCACCGGAGTACCCCTTTAATGGAGAGAATAGTGCAGCACATGGCCAACCTATTCAGGTGTGAACAGAACCTTAGGCTGTAAGACGCCCCCAGTGGACACTTGGGTATCACACAGGGCACAATCAGTGATGTATCTATTTATATTGATGGGTTTGTCTCTATCTATAGCTGAAAAGGATGAAGGAGATGGAACATGAGAAGGATCTTCTGCTGCAGGGGCTGGAGCTGGTGGAGCGGGCGCGGGACTGGTACCTACATCATATCCATAATGTGCAGGACCTGCAGAAGAACCTGGGAAAAACAGTAAGAACCACAGGGTGGAGGGTGCGGGAATTTACTTGCAGTTCCCCAGATCCCAGACAGGTGGCGCTGTCCTACATTCATACAACAAAGTTCTAATTCTGCATCACTAGAGCCTCCGGTACAGGAATCCGGTCAGCTCAGAAAATATTGCTCAAACTGCATCTATTATGACCGTCTACTGGTTCTGACCCATGATGCTTTGCTGTATGCATTGTTTCTTTCCAGTCTTGGTCTGACTGCTGGTCACCCTCACATTTCTTATTTATTTAAACCAATTTTGCAATAAGAAATGCACAACAGAACGCAACTCTGGGCAGTCAGCACATCACCAATCCCTAAGAATAAATGAGTAATGGAGAGAGATAAACAGAGTAATCAGCTAACAAAAACAGGATCAATCCGCTTAAAGGGGTATTCCAGGATTTTTTTTTATGTGACTATGCTACAGGGGTTGTAAAGTTAGTGTAGTCCATAATATAGTGTCTGTACCTGTGTGTGACGGTTTTCTCACAATTCTTCTGTGATTTTCACCCCAATATTTATTTTTACCATCATACAAAATGACTTGTCTCAGATTTTTCCCAGGTTGCAATGCGGCCAAGACCTGACTCACTAGTCATCTGATGACAGGGAGCCTGTCTGCTTCAATGGGTGGAGGGATCGCTTGGTGGAGAGAGATCAATCTGCAACTAATGCAACAGCTGGAGGCACCCTGATTGAAAACCACAGGACTTTTGAATGGATGCAGCTCATTTATGTTTCAATGGGTGGGGTGGCTGATGTGTGGGAGGGAGGAAAATGGCATTGTGGGATTTGTAGTAAAAAAAAAAAACATAAGTCAAACAGGAAATACAAGTTCACAGACAGCTAGTCACAGTGTTATGGTAATCTCACAACATAGCCATTTAGCCCTAAGACAAGCGCAGATCCTTCCTAAGCATGTCCATTACTGTCTGCCAGGTACGTACTAAAATCACCTTATGGTGGAGAACCCCTTTAAGATACATTTGGCATAGACTGCATTCTCAAAGTGTGCATACACGGAGATAATGAGCTTAAAGGGTTACTCCGCTCCCCAGCGTCCAGAACATTGAGTTCCTGAACGCTGTGTGCAGGCTTCTGTGTTTACGCCCGCCCCCTCGTGATGTTACGCCCCTTCCCATAGACTTGCATTGAGGGGGTGGGACATGACATCACGAGGGGGCAGGCTTAAACACAGAAGCCCGCACACAGCGTTCAGGAACTCAATGTTCCGGATACTGGGGAGCGGAGTAACCCTTTAACTAGCCCCAAAACAAAGGACAGACACAGACATTCACACACCATTTGCATCCCGGAGGCACCGCACCCCACAGAGGAGAAATCCGTAAGCACTAAACGTCCTGAGACAACCTGCCGGGAATGTCATCCGAGGCTCCAAACTTTATCAAACTTACGCGGACACTTCCTACTAAGGTACAAGGTTCGGTATAATGGGACATATATTTATTCATCATACTGATCCACCTGGAGAGGGGAGGAGAAGCGGAATCTTTCCAGGCCATATTCCCTGTCTTACGAGCACAAAAAAAACTGAAAACGAATCAAAATACGTCTATAAGAACCCGATTCTACCTCATTGATGAGACCCAGTAGACACAACTCAGGGGTCAGAAGGTTTGGGAATTTCTAAGTGGCCTGATAAAAAGTGCATCATTTCTCTCCAAAATGGCACCACACGGGGAAATTCCACACGGCATGCAAAAAATGTCCCTACCTCTACCGCACAGCGAGAACAAAGATCAGAAGGGGGGACACCGATCCGTTTCAATTTTACAGGGGTGTAATATAAACGCAAGATGACATGTGAGTGGATTAGCAGGTCCCTAGCGATAACCCCTGTAGAATATTATGTCTGCTCCACCTCTCATCCCTCCGCCTTATGAAAGGGCTAGGCCCAGCAGATTGGAGGAGAGTATAAGACTGCGGGAGGGGCTTAAAGGGGTACTCCGCTGCTCAGCGTTTGGAACAAACTGTTCCGAACGCTGGAACCGGCGCCGGGAGCTCGTGACGTCATAGCCCCGCCCCCTCATGATGTCACGCCCCACTCCCTCAATGCAAGTTCATGGGAGGGGGTGTGACGGCTGTCACACCCTCTCCCATAGACTTGCATTGAGGGGGCGTGATGTCATGGGGGGGCGGGGCTATGACATCACAAGCTCCTGGCTCCAGCGTTCGGAACAGTTTGTTCCAAACGCTGAGCAGCGGAATACCCCTTTAACAAGGTCCGTGGTACCCAAGCGCAACGCCACCTCAGAAGATGCTGGCGTTATATCCACCGCATGTCTCAACCGGAGATGCCTAAAAAAAAAAATCATTAAAAAAAGGCACTCTGAGGAACATAAAAATTGGGCTTGCATGTCAGCGAAGGATAGGAACGATATGTCATCCCATATAAGTGGAGAGCAAACTTGACCCCATGGGACCCCAGTACACACTCACATTGTTCCGCCGTAACTCCCTGAGCAGGGACGATGCCCCCGGATATCTTCATAAATCTTCTCTGTCTTCCAGGATCCCTTCAGTGAGGGTCCGCAGATGCCCCCCAGCCAGCTACTCCCCAAACTACAGGATGTGAATCGCTGCCTGAGCGAGCTGATGACTCCCTGCAAGGTGAGACCATAGAACACAAGGGGGAAGGAGAGAAGTGTTATAGATGGAGTAAGTAGTTGTAACCCCTTCCTGACATCTTATGTACATGTATGGAGCGGCTCAGGGGTTCATTACACTTGGCACCTGCCGTCAGCGGACGGGATCCCTGCTATGTAATCTGTATAACCCCCTGGATGCCGCGCTCAGTAGTGACTGCAGCATCTCAGTGGTAGCCATCTTTTGTATTCCTGATGAGCCCCCTTGTGACACTCCAGCTTAAAATGTATTTCATAAGGGGCAATAGCAGGGGGAGACTAAACGGGCACCCTGCTTCCCCTCTTACCATGTGACTCTGTTCCCTGTTAATTACCCGGTTCCAGTCCCAGTGCGCAGCGATGTGACCAGCCGTGTTTTACATAGAGGTTCGTGTGTGAAGTGGAAGTCGCCTCGGAAGTGTTTTAGGTGATTATCAGGGGAAGGGAGCCACGTGGTAAAGGGGGAGCAGGAGAGCTGTTTGGCCTAACCCTGCTATTACCTATTGTGTTCAGACTCCACCTGAGCCAGGAGACAAGTACACGGATGTGACCAGGACGCTCCGATAACCTTATGTTACGAGTCCAGAGCCGGGAGAGACCGTGCCCGCCTGATTTGTCTCTGACATGTCTAAAAAAAAATAAAAACTTTAATTACTGTGCCCATTTAGGATGGCAACTGGAGACTTGTGTATTCTTGGTCACGCCCGCTAGTGGGACTAAAAGGCGAAGTACGCAAAAAAAAAGTCTAAAATAAAAATAACCATAATCATCATGTTCACCAAACTATTAAAATATAACTATTTATCCCTCATAGGGAGAGATTTATCAAAACCTGTGAAGAGGAAAAGTTGCCCAGTTGCCCATAGCAACCAATCAGATCGCTTCTTTCATTTTTAACAAGGCCTCTCCAAAATGAAAGAAGCAAGCTGATTGGTTGCTATGGGCAACTGGACAACTTTTCCTCTGGACAGGTTTTGATAAATCTCCTCCATAGTGATCACCGTGAGGGATAAATAAGATGTAACGATTATTAATAAAACCGTAGTTATTCAATTACAACCTGAACTGGGTGAAGCGCCTGGGAGAGAGGTCCAGTGTTTAGCGGGTGAACTGCCTGCACTATCCTGAACACTGGCAGAGGGACAACATAGCCAATGGCAGTGTTTTTTATGTTTTTCTAGGTTTTAAAAAAGAATATAGAAAATAAAAAATTGCTGCAAACGTTCCCTGCGGTTCAGTGCCATATCATGAGAAATTTGTATGACTTGGTTTTAAAGCTGAACACACAGTATTTTGTACTTTTTTTAAACCATCTGTTTATGGCCCAAAGAGCTTCCAAATAAAACTGACCAAATAGCTCTTGGTCTTTTTGGTCAGTGTTTTATTTTTATTTTTCAAAAAAAGCTGAATAAAATGTCGCCAAAGCCTCAGTGGCCGGGTGTAGACCTCTGCAGTCAGTGGCTGATGGTCTGTCGCCCTCTGGTGGCCATTGTGTAACATTGCTCTATGTTCTCTCCAGGCGACTGTACACACCTCATCATCCTCTGCAGCCGCAGCTCCTCACGTCCCTGGACAGCAGCAAGCGGTGAATATGCTGAAGGAACAGAACCGTCTACTCACAAAGGTGGGTGTATATCTGCAGCAGGCGGCTTTACAATAGGTTGTAAGTCCCGATCAATAATAGAAGGTACCTAAAATTCTGCACATTGTGAATGCTGCTAAATTGTCAGGAAATGACCCTGGGGCAGAGACTGAGGCTCAGGGTCCTGTGTTATCTAGTACTGGTGGTTTTAGCCTTTTTTGGGAATTAATCCTCTTCCCCAGGTAAGTGATGCACACATGCCATCACACTGCCCCTACCTGCTTGTCATCTTCCCATAATGGATCCTGGTGCCATCTCTTCCCCAGGTAAGTGATATGTAAATACACCCGACCGTTCACATGATGGAGAGCGTCATCCCCCAGACCATGCACCTTCCTCCATTGCTCCAGGTCTAATGCATATGTGCTCATTGTAGACCCTTTTGGGGGTGGACAGGGCAGTGATGTAGTGCGGGGTGTGATTTTTATGTTATGGCTGATCAGTGTAAACATTTTGTAAGTAAGAGCTTAGATAACTGATAATACGGAATAGCCGAAATCTAACACCGCAGTGACAAACATGCCGGATTTCCAATTATTATTAGGAGTGTAGATGAAAGTTGTAAACCCTGCATCACGATTTCCTTTTTGTCGTTGTTCAGGAAGTGTCGGACAAGAGTGACCGGATCACTCAGCTGGAGCAGGAAAAGTCGGCGTTAATAAAGCAGCTGTTTGAGGCGCGAGCTCGAAATAATCCGGAAACCAGCGCCATGGACTCCACGTTTATATAGACGGACACAAGACTTGTACATTGGCGTAAAGCTGAGACTGGAAAGCAGAATACGCCGGTGTCACGGTCTGCTACTACGGTACATGTGAGACTGATTTAACGAAAGTGCCGTTTATGCACCTAAAAAAAAAAAAAAAAAAAACTATTTTTTTTTATTTTTTACATTTCAACACTCAATGAAACGCCCCTGATCACTCCTAGCTGCTTATGAGACTTTTATCCTTGGAAAATGTTTACAGCCTGCAGCATGCTCCACCATGTTCGGTAACTTTATATTTTTTTAAGCCTTATTGCTTTTTAAGTAATCGGTAAAAATTTATCACAGCAAAACGGGGAAATCACTCCAAAAAGTTTGCTTGCAGTATCACAAGTCTTCCTCCTGGTGGCAGCAGAGTCCGCACCAGCACAGTGTACGGGATTGTCCCGCGGTCGTTGCACGTTTCACTCCAGGTATCCATGATGGGCTCCATGGGGCGCGATCTCCTTGACTGTTTTATAAATCACAGCTGCAGATGTTTGGAAGTTTTTGCATATATATATATATAATATGCAAAAACTTCCATAGAGATATAGATATATATATATATATATATATATATATATATATATATATATACACACACACACACACAAATAGGGAAATATATATATAATTTCCTTATTTGTAGCCTTTTAAAGGGGTTATCCAGGAACTTTGTTTTAAATATCAACTGGCTCTGGAAAGTTAAACAGATTTGTAAATTACTTCTATAAAAAAAATCTTAATCCTTTCAGTACTTATGAGCTTCTGAAGTTGAGTTCTTTTCTGTCTAAGTGCTCTCTGATGACACGTGTCTCGGGAACTGTCCAGAGTAGAAGCAAATCCCCATAGCAAACCTCTTCTACTCTGTGCAGTTCCCAAGACAAGCAGAGATGTCAGCAGAGAGCAAACATGCCAGACAGAAAGAAAAAAAACAACTCCACTTCAGCAGCATATAAGTACTGGAAGGATTAAGATTTTTTTAATAGAAGTAATTTACAAATCTGTTTAACTTTCCGCAGCCAGTTGATATAAGTTTTTTCCTGGAATACCCCTTTAATGACGGTACGCTCACTGATGAGTTGTTTCTACAGTTTTATGCACAAATCTATGTTTTATTTTATATTGAAAAGCTATTGTATGATGTTGTAGACCAGTGGTCTCAAACTGTGACCACCAGATGTTGCAAAACTACAACTCCCAGCATGCCCGGACAGCCAACGGCTGTCCGGGCATGCTGGGAGTTGTAGTTTTGCAACATCTGGAGGGCCACAGTTTGTGACCACTGTTGTAGACCTTGATGATAATTCCATTATCACCCCCTTTAAATTTGGGGGGGGTATGATTAGACAGTTGTGCTTGATGTGACTGTATCTGCGCTGTCACTTGTAGTCCTCCGCAGTATTCTTCACTAAGTGAAAATGTGGATTTTTCATGTTCCAATGATAAAAATTTTGCACACATTTTAAACAATAAATTTTTAATCCAAGTCTATTGACCAAATCTCGTGTCATTTTGGGAAAAATTAAAAATTCTTCTAGTAGAGATTAACAGCAGCTCAGTGTATGTGCGGCTTTACTGATGCTGCATGCTTTCTAATCATTTAAAGTGAACCTGTCATGATCTTGTTAAATGTTATAATCCTCCCAGGTCACTGCCCCCATCATGATAAACCTCCCCCGGCCTTTATTTATATTTTTGTTAGTTTTCTACCTTGTTATTCTGTATTATCTGCTCAGATTCACAGACTGGAAAGGGGCGTTCCCCAGCAGGCGTGACATCATCTGAAGCCATACAGGGGAGAACTTCCTCTCTCACTCTGCTACACACAGCCCAGAGCAGTTCAGTGTGAGATGAGCTGTGATTTCTCTAAGGCTGCATCCCCTTTCCTTGTTTTGGGTTTTTATCCAATAAATTGATCGTACCAAACGTCAGCTAACTAATCCATTTTTAGAAATAATCATTAGTTGCAGCCCTAGTCACAGAGTATGCCCAGAAACCTTTCCCATTCTTGTCAATGAGGCTGCCGGGCTTGTTGTAAAGCATGTCTTTAAAGGAGTACTGCAGTCTCGGATATTTATCCCCTATCCGCACGATAGGTGGTAAGTATCTGAACGCTGGGACCCCCCCTGCGATCTCCCGTATGGGGACCCGCCATTGCCGGGGCTTACTGAGGTTGACGACACGCCCCCTCCATACAGCTTTGTGGGAGAGGCTGGGATGCATGAACGCTGTATCTTCGCCGACACTCCTCCCGCACAAGGAGACCTGCGGCAGAGCTAGACACCCCCCCGCAATCAGACAATTTATAAGTGTCTAAGGCTGCAGATCTCCTTAAAATGCTGTGGTTTTGTTTTTTGTTTTTTTTTCTTAAATCAACTGGTGCCAGAAAGTTAAACAGATTTGTAAATTACTTCTATTAAAAAAAATCTTAATCCTTCCAGTATTTATTAGCAGCTGTATACTACAGAGGAAATGCTTTTCTTTTTGGATTTATCTTCTGTCACGACCACAGTGCTCTCTGCTGACCTATGCTGTCCATTTTAGGAACTGTAGAGAACAGGAGAAAATCCCCATAGCAAACATATGCTGCTCTGGACAGCAGAGAGCACTGTGGTCGTGACAGAAGAGAAATCCAAAAAGGAAAAGCATTTCCTCTGTAGTATACAGCCGCTAAGAAGTACTGGAAGGATTAAGATTTTTTATTAGAAGTAACTTACAAATATGTTTAACTTTCTTGTACCAGTTGATTTAACCTCTTAAGGACCATGGACGTGTATACACGTCCAATGGCCCTTAACCGGGTATGACGCGGGCTCCCGACTCGAGCCCGCGTCATATCGGCCGGCCCCCAGCTGATTCCTGCAGCTGGGGGCCGGCGTTAATAACCGACCTGCGGCGATCGCCGCGGCCGGCTATTAACCCTTTTTAGATCGCTGTTGTCAAAGTTGACAGCGGCGTCTAAAGGTGCCTGTATTCAGTCCCTGGTGGTCCAGTGGGGTGGATCGCCCCTCCCCCCCCCCCCCCCCCGCAGCGTGATCGCGGGAGGGTGATCCACTGTGGAGGTAGCCGGAGGGCTTACCTCTCCTTCCACGGCGTCTCTGGCTCTCTGAATGATACAGTCTGGCAGGGCCAGGCTTTATCAATCGAGCGCAGAGCACACTGATCACTATGGTTCTATACAACCATAGTGATCTGTATGAGGAATCTAATGATTCCTCCTAAAAGTCCCCTAAGGGGACTAAAAGTGTGGGAAAAAAATAAATAAAAAAAAAAGTTTAACACACACACACACATTAACCCCATATTAACATAATAAAAATAAACATATGTGGTATCGCCGCGTGCGTAAATGTCCGAACTATAAAAATATATCGTAAATTAAACCGCATGGTCAATGGCGTACGTGTGAAAAAATTCCAAAGTCCAAAATAGCGTATTTTTGGTCACTTTTCATACCCTAAAACAAGGAATAAAATGCGATCAAAAAGTCAGATCAAAACAAAAATGGTACAGTTTAAAACTACATATCACGGCGCAAAAAATTAGCTCTCAAACCACCCTGTACGCGGAAAAATAAAAAAGTTATAGGGGTAAAAAGAGGACAATTTTAAATGTATTAGTTATGATTTTTTTCCAAAAGTACCACAAAATCCAACCTATATAAGTAAGGTATCATTTTAATCGCATGGACCTACAGAATAAAAATGGTTGATACCAGAGAGCAATAAAGAGAGAGAGACTGAGGCTGGGTTCACATCACGTTTTTGCCATATGGTTTTCAATCAGTTTTTCCCAAAAAAAACGGATGGAACCGTATGGGAAAAAGTAAACCGTATGCGTTTTTAAACAGTATACTGTTTTTAACAGTGCATACGGTTCCGTTTTTGAAAATTTTGTCCATTTTTAATGGGAGGGGTGTTGGGTGGGGACTTAAGGATGGAAATTGCGCATGTGCAAAGTGGTTGACCAATGTTTTGTCTCCGGTTTAAAAAACGTACTGTAACCGCATACATTTTTTATTTTATTTTTTTTGTTAACATGGACGTGAATGGGAAACGCACATGTATATGGTTCCATACGGGAAACCGTATGTTTTTTACTTTGCACATGCGCACTTGCATCCTAAAGTCCCCACCTAACACCCCTCCCATTAAAAATGGACAAAATCTTCAAAAACTATATATATTAGATTTTTTATTTAATTATAAAAACTGACGGAACCGTATGCACTTTTAAAAACCGTATACAGTTTAAAAACGCATCCGTTTTTTTTTGCCATACGGTTTTCTTTAGAAAAACTGATTGAAAACAGTACGGCAAAAACGTGGTGTGAACCCAGCCTGACATTGTCCAGCATAGGGAGAGAAGAGAATCGAGTAGAATATACAATCCCCGGCTATGAATTCCTGACTTGGGCGCGTACAGAAACATAAATTGGATACAGATGAGGCGCAGATAACTTCCCTGGGCCTCTGTCGGCAAATATTCTCATTGGCAGGAACATCTGATGTTGCAACACTACAACTCCCAGCATGCCCGGACAGCCGTTGGCTGTCCGGGCATGCTGGGAGTTGTAGTGTTACAACAGCTTGAGGCCCCCAGTTTGGAGACCATTGGACTAGAGTGACTTCGTCTGTCTCTGCGTCCTCGGAGTTGTAGTGTTGCAACAGCTGGAGGACCCCAGTTTGGAGACCGCTGGACTAGAGTGACTTCGGCTGTCTGTGCGTGCTGGAAGTTGTAGTGTTGCAACAGCTGGGGGTCCCCAGTTTGGAGAACACTGCTGGACATTCTATGCCTCTCTCTCTTCTACATCAGAAGTAGTGATGGGCAGCAGGGGCCATATTCGAATTCGCAAATATATTGACGATTATTCGTCCCATGTTCGCGATATTTGCTATGTTAATTCACCTTTTTCCCATGCGAAAATGCGCATGAAAAATGTGCATAAAAATTTGCATGTGCATAAAATTTGCATGAAAAATTTGCATACAATTTGCATGTGAAAAAAAATATTCTGCATTACAAATATATAGCACTATATTCAAAATTTTCGCAAAATTGCAAAGTGCCGATATTCATGATAAAAATTTGCATTATGAATATTCGTGCTAAACACTAATCAGGAGTAGTGATGAGCAGCAGGGGCCATATTCGAATTTGTGCATATATTGACGATTATTCGTCTTGTGTTCGCGATATTTGCTATGTAAATTCACTTTTTTTTCCATGTGAAAAAAAACAAAAACAAAAAATGACGAAAATTTGCATGGGAAATTTGCATAAAATTTGCATGTGGGAAAAAAAAACGAATATTTGTCATTACGACTATATAGCACTATATTCTAAATATTCGCAAAACCACGAAGTGGCGATATTCGTGATAAAAATTAGCATTACGAATATTCGTGCTCAACACTAATCAAGAGTAGTGATGAGCGGCAGGGGCCATTGATATTGTGCAAATATATTGACGATTATTCGTTCTATGTTCGCGAAATTCGCATATTCGCTATGTTCGTTCGCATAAAAATTTGCATGTGGGAAAAAAAACATTCATCATTATGAATATATAGCACTATATTCTAAATATTCGCGAAGTGCCGATATTCGTGATAAAAATTTGCGTTATGAATATTCTTGCTCAACACTAATCAGGAGGTTGTACAGTTGCTGGAGCCTTATTGTACGAAAAAGAAATTTACCTGTCCACCACTAGAGGGCGCTGAACAATAAATTTACTATGAAACAATGGAAAGGATAATGGAACTACGTTTCTCTATCGGCTCCATTGGGGGACACAGACCGTGGGTGTATCTTGCTGTCTCTAGGAGGTGACATTATGGCAACGAAAACAGTTGGCTCCTCCCAGCGGGATACACCCGCCTTCAGGCTCTGAGGTAGTCAGTTTAAGCTTAGTATCTGAAGGAGGTGGACGGGTCTGGTTTGCTCCAGACCAGGTCTTCAATTTTTTTTGTTTTCCTAGTTAGGGACGTGTTAGTTTTTTATTCCTTCTCTTTTCTGTTTTCAGGTGGAGACTCAGGGACTCCGGTTCCCCGTTTCCCCATTGCGAGTGAGGGGGCACAGACATTGTGTATATGCGCTGTTAACCCCCCCCCCCCCTCGCCAACGGTCAGCGCCTGGGTTGGTACCTCACGGGTCCGGGTCCCCCTATTTCTCTGCTCGCCTCGCTCGCGCATAGCAGCCAGGCGTGATGCAGGTAACTAATGCAGACTGAAGACTTCACTGGAGACTCTAGTAGGTAAGTTCTTCTGACTGAGGTAAGTACTTCCCCTTTTTTCTCCACCGGTACGGACTCAAAGCAGCTGGAGACCCCCTGTTTTGGCCCACCCTTTAGTTTTTTTGGGGGGGGGGGCTTACTTACAGGGGCTACACTTTATTACAGGCTGCACTTTATTTTTGGGGGAGCAGTGGCACCTGAAGGGGCTTCATATAGGGGGCACTTCACTTGTGTGTGTGTGTGTTTGGGTGCACGTCCATAGCGCCTTATTCCGGCGCTAAACTTGTGTGCATGTGCGTGTTAACCTTGTCTCACAGCGCCTTATCGCTGCTGTCAGCCACGGCGCTGTCCCGTGCCGGGCGCTTTTCAGTGCCGGCTTAGTTTCACTTTGCCTTATAAGCGGCTCACTGCCGTGGCACTGCTATTAGCCGGCACTTCTGTGCCGGCTTACTGCTTTTCACCGGCAGTCTCTGCCTGCGCTGGTCGCCCGCTCTATTCCCCCGAGCGCACAAACGAGCGGCAGGTGTGCTCGGGGCAAGGAGCAGGCGCCATGACAGTTCTCCCGGCCGGTCTGTGGCTCCGCCCACGGGGCTGGGAGAGCTCAGAGGCGCGAAGCTACCTCCAATCAGCGCCGTGGGCGCAAATTTCAGTAGGAAAAGGGCATTTACTTAGTGCCTTGCTTCAGGCACGCCCCTCTCTTCCTATTGGCTGGCCTTTTTCTCTCTCTCTCTAGCTGCACAGAGCGAGTCTCCTCACTGCAGCTGACAGGGGACACAGACTAGGGTGAGAAAGTTCCTATCTCCATTCTTTTCCCTCATTATGTCCGTACCCAGATCTGTTCCTCCATCTAAACAGAGACCTGGAACTTCAGTGGCTTACTATATCTGTAAGCACTGGAATACCAAGATGTCTGGCTCTGCCGAGCCCACTTGCCCTGCCTGCTCCACTGCTCCCCCAGACCCCCTGGTACCCCCTGATGCCCCTTCGGTCCCGGTGGATCCAGCCGCTCCTCCAGCCTGGGTTTCTTCCCTGACCCAGTATATGGCTGACTTCAACAAAGTCTCCCGCTTGGTGGCTGAGGCCTCCCAAGAAGTGGTGTCCGCCTTGAAGGGGTCTTCCCTGCGCAGGACCTCTGCAAGGGCTCGCTCCTAGTCTCCACATTCCTCACGCTCTCACAAGCGTCCTAGGGGTGCCTTGTCTGACTCTTCCAATGAGTCTTCAAGTAGACGTGAGCGTTCCCCCGGTCATCCGAGCACAAACGTCGCTCCTCCAGAGGAAGTTCTCGGAGTCGCCGCTCTGCCACGCAAGAGCCGCATTCTCGGTCAGAGTTGCCCCCCTCCAGGACTGCCCCTACCCATTCTCATTCCCCTGGCGAATTGGTGGATGAGGCTTCCGAGCTGGCATCTGACTCTGAGGACCAGCCGGACTCAGCTGCAACGGTTAACTCTTTGGTTACAACCCTGAGAGACCCCTTTCACTTAGAGGACCCAGGATCTTCGGATGTCAATCCAGGAGTTTCCTTTCACCGTGCTAAGCCAGCACCTCAGAAGTTCAGCTCTCACACTGACTTTGACGACATTCTGGAGACTGCATGGAAACATCCAGACAAGAGGTTCCCGGGAATCAAGACAATTCTAGATCGTTATCCATTTGACAAGGTCTTTGTCACTAAGGTGGTTTCTCCTCCCTCAGTGGATCCACCAGTTTCCCGGATCAATAAGGCGACTGCACTGCCTCTGGCAGATGCCGCTGCCTTCAAGGATCCCACGGACAAGAAAGTGGAATCCTAAGCGAAATTTGCCACGGAAGCTGCTGGCTCTTCTCTTCTTCCCATCTTCGCCTCCACATGGGTGTCCAAGGGCCTGTCGGAGTGGTGCCAAAAGCTCCGTCATGATATCTTAGCGGGATCCCCCCCCCCCCCCGGAGGATCTATCTGCTTTGCTTTCCAATGCTCTAAAGCCGGGGATTTTCTGTGTGCAGCTTCCATGCAGGCAGCCTGTTGTTCTGCCTATGCTGTGGGTCATCTAGCGGCCCTCCGCCGCTCTATGTGGCTTAAGGCTTGGAATGCGGATGCCGCTTCCAAAAGATCACTCACTGAGCTTCCCTTTACGGGTGGCTGTATTTTTTGCAAACGCCTTGATGAGATTATCTCCGAGGCAACGGGAGGTAAGAGTTCCTTGTTACCTCAGAATAAGGCTCGCCCTACTTCCCAAAGGAAGGCCTTTTCCTTTCGGACCTCCAGCTCCAACAAGGGATTCGGGCAGAAGAAGGCTCCCTCGTTCTGGGCTAGCCCGTCTTGGAAGTCGGACTCCAACCGGTCCAGCCGTTTTGCGCCCAAATCAGGCAACCGCAAGCCCACTTCTGCATGAAGTAAGGCCCCCACCCGCGATTTCTTCCCGGGTGGGAGGTCGTCTCTTACTTTTTCGAGACATTTGGACCTCTTACATTCCAGACTTTTGGGTCAGGGACGTGGTGTCCAACGGTTACCGGATCGAATTTGCATCCCTTCCGAGGGATTGCTTTTTTCGATCCCGGGCCCCCCGGTCTCCTCCTCCTGGCGAAGCAGTTTCGAGCGGCTCTCCAGTCTCGTTTTGGGGGTTTCTATTCAAATCTTTTTGTGGTCCCCAAGAAGGACGGTTCTGTGCGTCCAATTTTGGACCTCAAGCATCTCAATCTTCATCTTCTCATCCGCCACTTCCGAATGGAATCCCTCCATTCGGTAGTGGCGTCCCTGGAACAAGGGGAGTTCCTCTCATCGGAGGACATCAAGGATGCCTACCTCCATGTGCCAATATTTCCGGGCCATCATTGGTACCTCCGCTTTGCGGTTCCGGAGGGGCACTTTCAATTTGTAGCTCTCCCCTTCTGTCTAGCCACGGCTCCTCGAGTCTTTACAAAGGTCCTTGCGTCGGTGATGGGCCTGATACGGTTGAGGGGAATCTTGGTGATACCCTACCTGGATGACCTTCTCATCAAGGCTTCAACCAGGGCCCAGACTCTGGAGAATCTGGACATCACTCTCCACACTCTGGCTCGCTTCGGGTGGATGCTCAACCAACAAGTCAGTCCTCCGTCCTACCCAGTCTCTAACCTTTCTGGGACTTCTCTTTGACACGGCCTCTGCCCGAATTCGCCTTCCGCCGGACTAATGTCTGGCGCTCCGGTCGGGGATCCACTCCCTTCGGACCCAGGTATCAGTCTCCATTCACACTTGTATGGAAGTCCTGTGTCGGATGGTGGCAACTATGGAGGCCGTACCTTTTGCCCAGTTTCATTACCGTCCCCTCCAACTGGGCGATTCTCTCTCGGTGGAACAGGTCTCCTCTGTCCCTCGATCGTCAGATTGTTCTCCCTTGCAGGGTCCGTCAGTCTCTGCTCTGGTGGCTCCGCTCCCCACCTTCTTCTCCAAAGGCGGTCGTTTCTTCCCCTTCACTGGACGGTTGTTACAACGGATGCCAGCCTGTCGGGCTGCGGCGGCATGTTCAGGGATTGGACGGTTCAGGGACTCTGGTCTCCCAGGGAGACCCTTCTTCCGATAAACATATGGGAATTACGGGCGATTCTTCTTTGTCTTCTTCATTGGGAGTCCCATCTTCAGTTCCTTCCTGTCCGCGTTCAGTCGGACAGTGCCACGGCCGTGGCGTACATAAATCGTCAGGGCAGCACTCGCCGCTCAGCAGCCATGGCCGAGGTGACCAAGATTCTTTCCTGGGCGGAGAGCAAGGTTCCGGCCATCTCAGCGATTCACATCCCGGGGGTGCTCAACTGGGAAGCGGACTTCCTCAGTCGGTCCTCCCCCGACCCCGGCGAGTAGTCTCTACATCCAGAGTTCTTCTCGCACTTATGGGGCATTCCGGACGTGGACCTCTTCGCGTCCCGGCACAATCGGAAGATCCTTCCGTTGTGTCCCAGTCCCGGGACCCTCAGGCTCTGGCCGTGGACGCCCTAGTGATTCCTTGGGCGGGGTTTACCCTACCCTATCTGTTCCTTCCTCTTCCACTTCTTCCCAGGGTGCTGAGGAAGCTCAAGGCAGAGGACGTCACCGCCATTCTGGTAGCTCCAGATTGGCCCCGAAGGTCGTGGTACGCCGACGTAGTCAGGCTCCTGGACGACTCTCCACTGCGCCTTCCGCTCCGTCCGGACCTGCTCTCCCAGGGTCCCCTTTGCCACCCCAATTTACAGTCGCTGCATTTGACAGCGTGGCGGTTGAGACCGCAGTTTTGAGGGCCTGCGGGTTCTCTTCCCATGTCATTCGCACCATGCTCAAGGCTCGTAAGCCCTCCTCTGCAAGGATTTACCACCGTACTTGGCGGTCTTATTTTCGTTGGACCTTCTCGGACCCTCGTCTTCTCTCCTTTTTGCAGTCGGGGTTGGAACTGGGGTTGTCTCTCAGTTCTCTTAAGGGTCAGGTTTCGGCCCTTACTGTTCTTTTCCAGCGGCCCCTGGCTTCTAATCCTCATGTCCAGACCTTCCTACAATGAGTGGCGCACGCTGTTCCTCCTTATCGGTCACCTTCTGCCCCTTGGGACTTGAATTTGGTCCTGAGTGCCCTCCAGGGTGCACCCTTTGAGCCCCTTAGAGAAGTGTGTCTCCGCCTCCTTTCTTGGAAAGTGGCGTTTCTGGTGGCTATCACCTCCATCCGGAGGGTGTCTGAATTGGCAGCCCTTTCCTGCCGTTCTCCGTTTCTGGTGATTCACCAGGACAAGGTTTTTTCCGGCCAGACCCTTCCTTTTTACCTAAGGTGGTCTTGGCCTTTCATTTCAATGAGGATATTGCCTCCCGTCATTTTGCCAGACTCCTTCTCATCCTAGGGAGCGCTTGCTGCACAAGCTGGATGTAGTTCGGGCTGTTCGGTCTTATCTCTCCGTCACTTCTTCCTTTCGTCAGTGTGATTCCTTTTTCGTCCTGACGGAAGGTCGTCGCAAGGGACAACCTGCTTCCAAGGCCACCATTTCTAGGTGGATTTGGTCTGCCATTTCGGAAGCCTATCGCTGTAAGGGGAAGATTCCTCCTTTCAGGGTTGTGGCTCATTCCACTCGTTCTGTTGGGGCATCCTGGGCTCTCCAAAATAGAGCCTCGGCCTCGCAAATTTGCTAGGCGGCTACCTGGTCGTCTTTGCACACATTCTCAAGGTTTTATCGGGTTCATACTTTCGCATCGGCTAATGCTTCCCTGGGGCGTAAGGTGTTGCAGGCGGCAGTGGATCAGCCGTCTGCCTGATTACTTATCTGCCCACCAAAGGGACGGCTTTGGTACGTCCCACTGTCTGTGTCCCCCAATGGAGCTGATAGAGAAAATTAGATTTTTTAACACTTAACATAAAATCTTTCTTGAAGGATCCATTGGGGGACACAGCTCCCGCCCTTTTTTTTTTTTTTTTTTTTCCTTTGGTTCTCTGTCCGAGGGTGTGTTCAATTATGTTTTTTTCTTCTGGTTCTCGGACAGTTTTTGGGTCTTTCTTTGACCTATTGGTCTCTTCCTATTGCTCTGGAACTTAAACTGACTAGCTCAGAGCCTGAAGGCGGGTGTATCCTGCTGGGAGGAGCCGACTGTTTTTGTGGCCATAGTGTCGCCTCCTAGAGACAGCAAGATACACCCACTGTCTGTGTCCCCCAATGGATCCTTCGAGAAAGAGATTTTACGGTAAGTGTTAAAAAAATCTCCTTTTCTCTATCTTCAGTTTTGTGCAGAAAACAATAAATGTAAGTTTTTTTTGGAATATCGAAAGGGGAATTTAAGGAACTATTTCACTTAATAAAGAATTATAGGAAAAAATTTAGCTAGATAAAAAGATTCTACCCGGGCAGAGATCCCTATTAAAACTGCCCCCTCCATAAAATCACCATTACATAGGATATTTCTATGATTTTTCTTATATAATCAAAGTAGGTAAAAGCATAAAGTAACGATTTGTAGCACGAGCATCAAGTGTGAACATTACTTATGACTATAGAGAAGTTATCGATTCTATCTCTACTGGTGTAACAATGTAATCGTAGCGTCCGACACCCTTCACAAATAATGCAGGTGGACTCTGAGAGGGAGAGGTACACGGGCAGCGAGTGCTGAAGGGTGACAAGACAGTGTAAGGAAACACATACACACACACACACACACATATATATATATATATATATATATATATATATATATATATATATATATATATCTCACAGATTCTGTGATAATGAATTTTACTAGTCTTTGTCTCTCAATCACCCTCAAAGTAGAGCATAATATTACATCTACTACTATATACACTGCTCAAATAAAGGTAACACTAAGATAACACATCGTAGATCTGAATGAACTAATCGTATGAAATACTTTTCTCTTTACATAGTTGAATGCGCTGACAACAAAATCATACAAAAATTATCAATGGAAATCAAATGTATCAACCCATGGAGGTCTGGATATGGAGTCACACTCAAAATCACAGTGGAAAACTCCACTACAGGCTGATTAAAACTCCACCCCACCTGTGGACGTCGGGCCCTCATACCCCCCTCATGGAGTCTGTTTCTGACCGTTTGAGTGGACACATGCACATTTGTGGCCTGCTGGAGGTCATTTTGCAGGGCTCTGGCAGTGCTCCTCCTGCTCCTCCTCGCACAAAGGCGGAGGTAGCGGTCCTGCTGCTGGGTTGTTTCCCTCCTACGTCCTCCTCCATGTCTCCTGATGTACTGGCCTGTCTCCTGGTAGCGCCTCCATGCTTTAGACACCACGCTGACAGACACAACAAACAGAAAACCTTCTTGCCACAGCTCGCATTGATGTGCCATCCTGGATGAGCTGTACTACCTGAGCCACTTGTGTGGGTTGTAGACTCAATCTCATGCTACCACTAGAGTGAATGCACCGCCAGCATTCAAAAGTGACCAAAACATCAGCCAGGAAGCATAAGAACTGAGAAGTGGTCTGTGGTCACCACCTGCAGAACCACTCCTTTATTGGGGGGTGTCTTGCTAATTGCCTATCATTTCCACATGTTGTCTGTTCCATGTGAAATTGATTGTCAATCAGTGTTCTTCCTGAGTGGACAGTGGGATCTCACACAAGTGTCAGTGACTTGGAGTTACATTGTGTTAAGTGTTCCCTTCATTTTTTTGAGCAGTGTACTTTATAATACTACTACCTATATACAAGAATATAACTACTATAATACTGCTCCTATATACAAGAATATAACTACTATAATACTGCTCCTATATACAAGAATATAACTACTATAATACTGCTCCTATATACAAGAATATAACTACTATAATACTGCTCCTATATACAAGAATATAACTACTATAATACTGCTCCTATATACAAGAATATAACTACTATAATACTGCTCCTATATACAAGAATATAACTACTATAATACTGCTCCTATATACAAGAATATAACTACTATAATACTGCCCCATATACAAGAATATAACTACTATAATACTGCCCCTATATACAAGAATATATCTACTATAATACTGCTCCTATATACAAGAATATAACTACTATAATACTGCTCCTGTATACAAGAATATAACTACTATAATACTGCCCCTATATACAAGAATATAACTACTATAATACTGCTCCTATATACAAGAATATAACTACTATAATACTGTCTACTATATACAAGAATATAACTACTATAATACTGCTCCTATATACAAGAATATAACTACTATAATACTGCTCCTATATACAAGAATATAACTACTATAATACTGCTCCTATATACAAGAATATAACTACTATAATACTGCCCCTATATACAAGAATATAACTACTATAATACTGCTCCTATATACAAGCATATGACTACTATAATACTGCCCCCTATGTGTAAGAAGAGAACCATTTAGCACCTTAGTCACATATAGTAAGGATTCTGTGCTCCAGTGGTGAAGTAGTTAATTAGATGCGGATACATTATGTTCTCACAGTTTATTCCTGGTAATAGTCACGGTGTATAAATTAGCGCCCCAGGGATAAGCGGTGATTATTCTGTCATATTTGGAAGACGTTTTACTTTCAAACTATGTAAACTTCACTTTCCTCCTCGGACAGATGATTGTAATGTAATATTTACACATAAATACTGCAGTCATGTGACTGATCCGGAATCATGTACGGCCAAACAAAAATCAAAAGGATTGTAGGAGGGTTACTATATCTGGTGGGCATGTTATTGTATATAGGAGGCAGTATTATAGTAGTTATATTCTTGTATATAGGGGGCAGTATTATAGTAGTTATATTCTTGTATATAGGAGCAGTATTATAGTAGTTATATTCTTGTATATAGGGGGCAGTATTATAGTAGTTATATTCTTGTATATAGGAGCAGTATTATAGTAGTTATATTCTTGTACATAGGAGCAGTATTATAGTAGTTATATTCTTGTATATAGGAGCAGTATTATAGTAGTTATATTCTTGTATATAGGGGGCAGTATTATAGTAGTTATATTCTTGTATATAGGAGCAGTATTATAGTAGTTATATTCTTGTATATAGGAGCAGTATTCTAGTAGTTATATTCTTGTATATAGGAGCAGTATTATAGTAGTTATATTCTTGTATATAGGAGCAGTATTATAGTAGTTATATTCTTGTATATAGGAGCAGTATTATAGTAGTTATATTCTTGTATATAGGAGGCAGTATTATAGTAGTTATATTCTTGTATATAGGAGCAGTATTATAGTAGTTATATTCTTGTATATAGGAGCAGTATTATAGTAGTTATAATCTTGTATATAGGGAGCAGTATTATAGTAGTTATATTCTTGTATATAGGAGACAGTATTATAGTAGTTATATTCTTGTATATAGGAGCAGTATTATAGTAGTTATATTCTTGTATATAGGAGCAGTATTATAGTAGATATATTCTTGTATATAGGGGCAGTATTATAGTAGTTATATTCTTGTATATAGGGGCAGTATTATAGTAGTTATATTCTTGTATACAGGAGCAGTATTATAGTAGTTATATTATTTTATATAGGAGCAGTATTATAGTAGATATATTCTTGTATATAGGAGGCAGTATTCTAGTAGTTTTATTCTTGTATATAGGGGCAGTATTATAGTAGTTATATTCTTGTATATAGGAGGCAGTATTATAGTAGTTATATTCTTGTATATAGGAGCAGTATTATAGTAGAAATATTCTTGTATATAGGAGCAGTATTATAGTAGTTATATTCTTGTATATAGGGGGCAGTATTATAGTAGTTATATTCTTGTATATAGAAGCAGTATTATAGTAGTTATATTCTTGTATAAAGGAGGCAGTATTATAGTAGTTATATTCTTGTATATAGGAGCAGTATTAGTAGTTATATTCTTGTATATAGGAGCAGTATTAGTAGTTATATTCTTGTATATAGGGGCAGTATTATAGTAGTTATATTCTTGTATATAAGAGCAGTATTATAGTAGTTATATTCTTGTATATAGGAGCAGTATTATAGTAGTTATATTCTTGTATATAGGAGCAGTATTATAGTAGTTATATTGTATATAGGAGGCAGTATTATAGTAGTTATATTCTTGTATATAGGAGCAGTATTATAGTAGTTATAATCTTGTATATAGGGAGCAGTATTATAGTAGTTATATTCTTGTATATAGGAGCAGTATTATAGTAGTTATATTCTTGTATATAGGAGAAGTATTATAGTAGATATATTCTTGTATATAGGGGCAGTATTATAGTAGTTATATTCTTGTATATAGGAGCAGTATTATAGTAGTTATATTATTTTATATAGGAGCAGTATTATAGTAGATATTTTCTTGTATATAGGAGGCAGTATTCTAGTAGTTTTATTCTTGTATATAGGGGCAGTATTATAGTAGTTATATTCTTGTATATAGGAGGCAGTATTATAGTAGTTATATTCTTGTATATAGGGGCAGTATTATAGTAGTTATATTCTTTTATATAGGAGCAGTATTATTGTAGATATATTCTTGTATATAGGGGGCAGTATTATAGTAGTTATATTCTTGTACATAGGAGGCAGTATTAGTTATATTCTTGTATATAGGAGGCAGTATTATAGTACGGTAGTTATATTCTTGTATATAGGAGGCAGTGTTTTAGTAGTTATATCCTTGTATATAGGAGCAGTATTATAGTAGTTATATTCTTGTATATAGGAGCAGTATTATAGTAGTTATATCCTTGTATATAGGAGCAGTATTATAGTAGTTATATTGTATATAGGAGGCAGTATTATAGTAGTTATATTCTTGTATATAGGGGCAGTATTATAGTAGTTATATTCTTGTATATAGGAGGCTGTATTATAATAGTGATCTTCTTGTATATAGGAGACAGTATTATAGTAGTTATATTCTTTTATATAGAAGCAGTATTATAGTAGTTATATTCTTGTATATAGGAGCAGTATTATAGTAGTTATATTCTTGTATATAGGATCAGTATTATAGTAGTTATATTCTTGTATATAGGAGCAGTATTATAGTCGTTATATTCTTGTATATAGGAGCAGTATTATAGGAGTTATATTCTTGTATATAGGAGTAGTATTATAGGAGTTATATTCTTGTATATAGGAGCAGTATTATAGGAGTTATATTCTTGTATATAGGAGCAGTATTATAGGAGTTATATTCTTGTATATAGGAGCAGTATTATAGTAGTTATATTCTTGTATATAGGAGCAGTATTATAGCAGTTACATTCTTGTACATAGGGGGCAGTCTTATAGCAGTTATCTGTTCCTGGATGTGGTCCTGTTATACTCATCTATGAATGAGAGAGATATAAATGTGCTCTTTATTCCATGGTTAGGACATAATAGTGTCTATCTTGATGTGATATTTTTTCCTGAATTCTATCCAGTTCTCTCATTATAAATACCACACTGTGGCTGAGCAACTTGTGAAGTTTTGGCAGCTCAAGAACATGGCCTTTGTGTGGTGCGAAAATGATTAAAGGCCCAAGTGGAAGCCAAGAGGAGAACCATTGTACGTGGGATGCTGGGCGCATCAGAGCAGATCATTACTGCTGGGAAGGCCATTATTCCTCAGAACAGAGACGGGCAATTAAAATATTTACTGGGTGTAGGGGGTGGGGAATAAATCTCCCTCTTGTGAATATTTTATTGCTATTATGGCCAGAGGCAAGTGGACTGGAGTGTGGTGAAGATGGTCCCAATGTTACATATGACATTGTCTTCTTGGGTCTACAGAGTCAACATTGTCCCAAAATGACCAAAAAGAAGCTTTATATTCTGTACATATTATTAGGCCATGAGAAATGGCTACAGTAACTTTAAAGAGAAACCCCAGTAACAAAGGGTGAATACAAGTTATAATTGTCTCATATGGGCAGAGCTACAGTGCACACTAGTTCTCGCCCAGAACCCCTGTCCCTGCCCATTGTGTAGTCGCCCTAAACAGTGACTCCATCCCTACTCTGAATCAGTGCCGGGACATCTCAGGTCAAAACAACAAACTACAAAAATACAGTAAAGTCAGGGAGAAACAGTCAGGACACAAAGGGTTCACCTGCACAGGAGACAATACTCACAGGGAGCCAAGAGGACAACAGAAGTACCGAATCGAATAGCAAAGGGTTAACCAATATCAGAGCCAAAGTCACAGATCCCGAATTCAAATGAGTACAGACTCTCTTACAGACAAAGATGGAGAGGATACTGCAGACCTAAATAGCCAGAGCTAGAAGACGTGGACATAACAGCGACACCTCATAGGTCAGGTATCGGTTGAGTCATTACAGTACCCCCTACCCCCCCCCCCCCCCTTTTTTTACAAGGGGCCTTCGGACACTCAATAACCTGAAAGGGCAATGGTACTGGCTTAGTCACAACGGGCCATCAATTTCCGTATCCTCATCCTTAATATTGCATCAATCATTGGCGTCATTTGGATCACAAACCTCCCCCGTAACCTCATTGCTTTTTTCTGATTTTACATGAACACTATCAACTGGCTTATTAACCCCTTAACGACGCAGGATGTATATTTACGGCCTGCGCCGGCTCCCGCGATATGAAGCAGGATCGCGCCGCGATCCCGCATCATATCGCTTCGGTCCCTGGGCTCATCAACGGCCGGGACCCGCGGCTAATACCACACATCACCAATCGCGGCGATGTGCGGTATTGACCCTTTAGAAGCGGCGGTCAAAGCTGACCGCCGCTTCTAAAGTGAAAGTGACCCGGCTGCTCAGTCGGGCTGTTCGGGACCGCCGCGGTGAAATCGCGGCGTCCCGAACAGCTTACAGGACACCGGGAGGGCCCTTACCTGCCTCCTCGGTGTCTGATCGGCGAATGACTGCCCCGTGCCTGAGATCCAGGCAGGAGCAGTCAGGCACCGATAACACTGATCACAGGCGTGTTAATACACGCCTGTGATCAGGATGAGAGATCAGTGTGTGCAGTGTTATAGCCTCCTATGGGATAACAATGATCAGTATAAGAGATCTGTGTGTGCAGTGTTATAGCTCCCTATATATGTTAATAGGTCCCATATTTGTTAATAAAGGTCATTTAACCCCTTCCCTAATAAAAGTTTGAATCACCCCCCTTTTCCCATAAAAAACATAAAACAGTGTAAATAAAAATAAACATATGTGGTATCGCCGCGTGCGTAAATGTCCGAACTATGAAAATATATCATTAATTAAACCGCACGGTCAATGGCGTACGCGCAAAAAAAATTCCAAAGTCAAAAAAAGCGCTTTTTCGGTCACTTTTTATACCATTAAAAAATTTATAACAAGTGATCAAAAAGTCTGATCAAAACAAAAATCATATCGATAAAAACTTCAGATCACGGCGCAAAAAATGAGTCCTCATTCCGCCCTGTACATGGAAAAATAAAAAAGTTATAGGGGTCAGAAGATGACATTTTTAAACGTATACATTTTCCTGCATGTAGTTATGATTTTTTTCCAGAAGTGCGACAAAATCACCTATATAAGTAGGGGATCATTTTAACTGTATGGACCTACAGAATAATGATAAGGTGTAATTTTTACCAAAATATGCACTGCGTAGAAACGGAAGCCCCCAAAATTTACAAAATGGCGTTTTTCTTCGATTTTGTCGCACAATGATTTTTTTGCCGTTTCGCCGTGCATTTTTGGGTAAAATGACTAATGTCACTGCAAAGTAAAATTGGCGACGCAAAAAATAAGCCATAATATGGATTTTTAGGTGAAAAATTGAAAGGGTTATGATTTTTAAAAGGTAAGGAGGAAAAAACAAAAGTGCAAAAACAGAAAAACCCTGAGTCCTTAAGGGGTTAAAGGAGTCGTCCAATATTAGAAAACTTTCCTAAGGATAGGGGATAAGTTTCAGATCATGGGACCCCACAATCTCTTGTACAGGGCCCTCGCTGTTCATGGGAAGGGGGTGTGTCGACCACCACATGAAGTGGCGGCTGACACGCCCCCCTCAATACATCTCTATGGGAGAGGCGGAGCGCTGCCTTCGACAATCTCTGGCTCTGCCATAGCACTGTATTTAGAGGGCGTGTGGGCTGTCGCTTTGTGCGGTGGTCAACACGCGCTATCTGGCTGGAGAGCTGGAGCTCTGTACAGGAGGTCATGGGGGATCCCAGCAGCCATTAACATCCTCAGATAGCAAATCAGTTTAGACCGCAGATAGGTTAATGCCACCCAGAGGTATATTGCCAGGCTTAGTTGTTTGTGAAGTGAGACATTCCTGCGCCCCCTCCCATAGACTTGCATTGAGGGGGTGGAGCATGATGTCACGAGAGGTCGGGGCTGTGACGTCATGATATTCTGGCCCCTGTATTGCCCGTCATCAGCCATGGAGCCTTCTTCGCTCCGTGCAGCTGGTGAATGGGGTTGCTGCAGGAGAGATTGCAGGGGTCCCCAACAGTGGGCCCATGTGATCAGACATCTTATCCCCTATACTTTGGATAGGGGATAAGATGTCTAGGGGCAGAGTACCCCTTTAAGCTGATCACCAGATGTGCTCCAGGGTCCGGAGTCTAACCTCCATATAGGATATTGGGAGAGAGAAGAAAAGACAGGGGGTGCTCCCTGGTATCGTATATCAAAAAGGTGTGCACCCTCCACCACACCGAAGTGATATACTGACCTGTAAAAAAGTTACACGTTGGTGTGTAACTGCAGAGGTAATGGAAGTGAAGTAGATTTTGGCTGCCGCACTCTGACCGGTATCGGATTCCAGGAAGGAAACCGATATGGAGAAGCGAATATACAAGCAAACAATGGTCTTGGAGGCGCTGCTCACAACCTGGACGTAAATGAAGGACTCAGGCCAACACAGGACAACGTACAATTTATTGATTACAGTAAGGACGACGCGTTTTGGCACCAACTAGTGCCTTCCTCAGGTCCACCAAGATTTCTATAGAAAAATAGTTATATACAAATGGTCTATTCTGATATAAAAGCAAAATTTAATAGGACATAAAATGTTATATTATGTTGGTAGGTAACAACAATAAAATAGTGGAATCCATATATGAGAAAAATTGGGCTAAAAACATTTTTTTAGCGTGACATTAAATTCTAATAAAAAATGCCCCTAGTGATGGCGGTTTTGCACATGACATTCAGCAATATTCAATAGAGGAGACAGAGATTATTTGTTGAATCTCTCTAAGTATATAGGTAAAATTCAAATATGTCATAATAGTTGTGGTTGGTGGTAATTTAAAAAAAAGCTAAATGATGATTAAATAAATATTGAGATCTAGATATATATGTTCAGATCGTATGGATGCTATATGCATATCAATTATAGATCTGTAAATGATATAGCATCCATACCATCTGTACTTGATATGCATATAGCATCCATACCATCTGAACATATATATCTAGATACTTGATTGTCAATATTTATTTAGAAATTATTTAGCTTTTTTAATTACCACCAACCATTCTGTAATTCACAACTATTATGACATATTTGAATATGAATTTTACCTATATACTTAGAGAGATTCAACAAATAATCTCTATGCCTCCACTATTGAATATTACTGAATGTCATGTCCTGTCACATCATGCTGAATGTCATGTGCAATACCGCCATCACTAGGGGCATTTTTTATTTGAATTTAATGTCACTCTAAAAAAATGTTTTTAGCCCAATTTTTAGTCCTCATATATGGATTCCACTAATTTTATTGTTGTTACCTACCAATATAATCTAACATTTTATGACCTATTACATTTTGCTTTTATATCAGAATAGACCATTTGCATATCATTCTTTTTCTATAGAAATCTTGGTGGACCTGAGGAAGGCACTAGTTGGTGCCGAAACTCGTCGTCCTTACTGTAAACAATAAATTGTACGTTGTCCTGTGCTGGCCTGAGTCCTTCATTTGCATCCAAGTTTTGAGCAGCGCCTCCAAGACCATTTTTTGCTTGTAACCTCCATATAGGGAAGAGCTAAAAAAAAAGGATATATGGAAAGGATATATGGAACGGAGGTTGATGGAGGTCCAACGAGGTAAGTGACACCTGTGGGGTGCATGCGATAAAGAGGCAGTAATTGGAAATTATACTAAAAAGACAACAGCATGCACTCACCGCAGAGAATGTGTCTAAATGTCCAGAGGTCCCGGGGGGAGCGTCAGGGGGATATCGAAGCGCTTAGAGGCTACGCCGGTCGTTTCACGCGACTATGCGCGCTTCTTCCGGCCTTATCAGGCCGGAAGAAGCACGCATAGCCGCGTGAAACGACCGGCATAGCCTCTGAGCGCTTCGATATCCCCCTGACGCTCCCCCGGGACCCTGGACCTCCGGACGTTTAGACACATTCTTTGCGGTGAGTGCATGCTGTTGTCTTTTTAGTATCATTTCCAGTTACTGCCTCTTTATCGCATGCACCCCACAGGTGTCACTTACCTCGTTGGACCTGCATCAACCTCCGTTCCATATATCCTTTTTTTTTTGGCTTGTATGGTTTATTTCCAATAGTGCTCTCCTCTACCTTTCCTTGCTACATTATATTGTGCTATCATAGAGTTTGCCTGCGTTTACTGCGGCGTGTTCCCAGGGAGCCCATTGACTTAAGTTAAACCAGAGCACAAGACCCACACACAGTCTATGTATAGGAAATACTATCGGATCTATGACTGAACTAATGGACTACAGTATGTTTGGCCCAATAAAATTAATGGATTGACCAGAAACATGCTGTGGTATACGTAAGCAAACTTTTTGACAAGTCGCTAATGTACACCTATGATGTGTGTCAAAGTGTGGTATGAATAGGGCCCTGTCCTTCTTCCTTTTAAACCCGCTCTGGTTTGTCTGGTTTGTCATGTGGTCTACGGTTGACCTGCCCAGAGCTCTCTTGGAGGATGGCCAGGGGAGGCTTTGGTCACACCACTTTACAACCCTGATTCTACCATCCCGTGAGGCCTCCTCCTCTTTTTGTAGTTCACAGTATTTTTAATTAAAGGAGTCCTTAGAC